>NC_089804.1:22929425-23229425 GCF_029633855.1 Hoplias malabaricus | reverse complement strand
CTTTTAGTTCCAGCAACAACAAGCTCTCATTCCTCCTACAGTGCATCATTTCCCCGTGGGGGGTTTGAAAACACTAAAAGCAGGATTATGTAATTTGTTGATAACTTTAAAAGTCATAACAAAAGGTTGGCTTGTGAATTCTGCTCAACACAGAGGAGTGCGTCTTTGTGTTTTTCCTGGAAAAGTTGACGTCTCATTGCACTGCTCACTTGGTGTGGAGCACACAGAGAGGATCTGACTGAGTGATTTCTGTAAAACAATTACTGGAACGGTTTAGTGACAGACAACAATGGATCCTCTTTGTGAATGGATCCCATTACAGTGAGAAAACCACCAGAACCCGCAGACACCAAAACTCACAGATAGAGGACCCCACTGTGGAAACTATATATATATATATATATATATATATATATATACCGGATTCCAAAAAAGTTGGGACACTAATCAAATTGTGAATAAAAACTGAATGCAATGATGTGGAGATGGCAACTGTCAATATTTTATTCGTAATAGAACACAGATGACAGATCAAAAGTTTAATCTGAGTAAATCCATCCATCCATCCATCCATTATCTGTAACCGCTTATCCAATTTTAGGGTCGCGGGGGGTCCAGAGCCTACCTGGAATCATTGGGCGCAAGGCGGGAATACACCCTGGAAGGGACTCTGAGTAAATCCAACATTTTAAAGTACAAATATGTTGATTCAAAATTTCACAGTGTCAACAACTCCCAAAAAAGTTGGAACAAGTAGCAATAAGTGGCTGGAAAAAGGAAATTGAGCATATAACAAACAGCTGGAAGACCAATTAACACTAATTAGGTCAATTGACAACATGATTGGGTATAAAAAGAGCTTCTCAGAGTGTCAGTGTCTCTCTGAAGCCAAGATGGTAAGAGGATCACCAATTCCACCATTGTTGCACAGAAAGATAGTGCAGCAATTCCAGAATGGTGTTACCCAGCGTAAAATAGCAAAGACTTTTAGGTTATCATCATCAACCGTGCATAACATCATCAAAAGATTCAGAGAATCTGGAACAATTGCTGTGCGTAAGGGTCAAGGCTGTAACGTCACTGCACCTCAAACAGGAATGCCACTGTCAAGGAAATAACAGAATGGGCTCAGGAATACTTCCAGAAAGCATTGTCAGTGAACACAATCCACCGTGCCATCCGCCGTTGCCAGCTGAAACTCTACAGTGCAAAGAGGAAACCATTTCTAAGCAAGCTCCACAAGCTCAGACGTTTGCACCAGGGGTCTTTTAAAATGGTGTGTGGCAAAATGGAAGACTGTTCTGTGGTCAGATGGGTCACGATTTGAAGTTCTTTATGGAACACTGGGAAGCCATGTCATCCGGACCAGAGAGGACAAGGATAACCCAAGATGTTATCAACGCTCCGTTCAGAAGCCTGCATCATTGATGGTATGGGGTTGCATGAGTGCTTGTGGCATGGGCAGCTTGCATGTCTGGAAAGGCACCATTAATGCAGAGAACTATGTTCAGGTTCTAGAACAACATATGCTCCCATCTAGACGTCATCTCTTTCAGGGAAGACCCTGCATTTTTCAACAAGATAATGCCACACCACATTCTGCAGCAATCACAACATCATGGCTACGTAGGAGAAGGATCCGGGTACTGAAATGGCCAGCCTGCAGTCCAGATCTTTCAACTGTAGAGAACATTTGGCGCATCATAAAGAGGAAGGTGTGACAAAGAAGGCCCAAGATGATTGAACAGTTAGAGGCCTGTGTTAGACATGAATGGGAGAGCATTCCTATTTCTAAACTTGAGAAACTGGTCTCCTCTGTCCCCAGACGTCTGTTGAGTGCTGTAAGAAGAAGGGGGATTAAATTGAGTGATTTGGGGGACATATGTAGACGGGAATTTCCTTGACATCACAAAAACTGGTTAAAAACTGATAGATTTGTTTTATAATGATTAACATGTGGATTATGATATACCTTTATGAATTAATGGTGTTTACATACTGCATCAAACTCTATTTCCAATAAGTGAGGATTACACTGTTATTTCCTCCATAAATACAGAGGCACTAGCAGAAGCTTAAGGAGCCGGTCCTGATGAAGAGGATGGAAGTGGTTTGGTAGCTGTTAGCCATTTCGTTCATAAACATTGTTTACAGGAACCTTTGTGTTCATGCCCAGTGAAGAGTGCATCAACTCCAATTAACTCAAATTAAGTCAGCATTCAACATCTGCTTCCAAATGAGCTGGAGATCTCCTTGCTTTCATCCCGAATACATTACATCAGCTCCACAGCTAATGGACTGGCCAAAACACTGGCCAGGGAATGACATAGTGGTCAAAAAATGGTAACGATTTGTTTTTGGGCTACAAAGCCATGCAGATCATTATGAGCATTTTTCATATCTTTCAGCATGATGTCTGAAAAGTTTCTGATATTTTTGATTCAAGAACAGGGAAACCCAAATCTCATGGCATCATTCATAGGCAGAAATATCTTGGAGAATGTATCTTTAATTGTTGCTTTCAAGGGGCAATTGCCAGTAAAAAGGATTCTGGGGCCCTTTCATGACCCTTTTAAAAATAATGCAATAATATCTCATGTTCACTCCACACTGGATACATATAATATACACCTAGATCTTTGACTTTGAGCTTTGACACTCGCTCCAGAGAGGTTAAAAGGACATATTAAATGTCATTCATGTGAAGCTCAGTAGCACTCCCTAGTGGAGCAGTTACTTAATAGAAAGAGTATTTGAAAATAGTACCCCTTGTGATGTAATACCTAACAGTGAGTGAGTGAGTGAGTGAGTGAGTGAGTGAGTGAGTGAGTGAGTGAGTGAGTGAGTGAGTGAGTGAGTGAGTGAGTGAGTGAGTGAGTGAGTGAGTGTCAATGTGACTGACTGAGTGAACGAGTGAGTATGTACGTGACTGAGTCAATGAGTGACTCTGTGCTTAGTTATGTGAATGAGATCATGTGTTCATATATATGTAAGTGAATCAATAAGTCAATATGTATTTGAATGAGTGAGTGAGTGATTGAGTGAGTTCTAAAGCCAGTTCCCTGAAGTGCTTTGCATATTATAAAGCCTTTGGTAGAATATCAGGACACTTAATTTGTTAATTATATTTGTAGGGAAATACAAAGCTGTGCAAAAGTCAGAGACCACCCTTCATTCTTTTTCATTTCTAGTCCACACTGCTCCAAGTAAATCCCAAACACACTCAGTGATGTAGGTGGCCAGTCCGTCAGACTTCTTTTGTGTCTATTTCCTTTTTTTAAGACCTCTGTACCAGCTCCATTCGCTTCATAACCACATCATGCCATAAAAATCTATCAGTGCTGAGCATATAAAGGCAGACCATTCTTTCCTTTGATATTTATTGTCAAACACTTCTTGATCATTTAATTATGCTGTAAATGTTGAAAAGTGGGTGCCATTCTCCTTTAAAAGCAGTATAAAACATGTAAAACCATACGTAATGTATGACTCTAAAGAGTAATAAAAATTGATTGAATTATATTAAAGTGAAATGAAAACCGACACACTAGAACACAAGCTCTGGTTGTGTATGTGACCCAGGGCATGTGCCAATGATGAAAAAAATCTACCAAAAACAATATATAAATAACTTGATGAAGGAATAACAGTGATTGCAGTAAAGTGACGACATGTTACCACCTCCTGTTTTTTTCCACTCTGTACTCAACAGCTTACACAGCTATTAATCTGCCTCATATTTTCTCTCCTTCACTCACATCCTGCATCTATTCTGGGTTTATTTTGGTCTAAAATAAAGCACTAAAGCTGAATAAAACTCTCCAGAGGAAACAGTTCCAATGGTCGTCAGCCTGATGCAGGAATTCTGGGGGAGGTGGGGGTGTTATACCCCTCTGGCAGACACCTGGCATTGGACATGATGATTTTTGACTCATGTTTAGCTAGAAAGCATCCCATTTCATTGCATTTTCCTGTGTACAGTAGAAAGTTGTTTTTCATACCTTAATTCTCTCATTATAAGGGGTGTCTGATCCCACAGAAGAGCCTGACAAGGTCCGCGGTTTTGAGGATGCTCTGACCAAAACATTACGACTATCACAATTTGAACCTTGCCAAAGTGGTGCAGATCCGTATGAGTGTCCATTTTCCTGCTTAATGAAAGGCAAAGAACTTACTGTTCACTTGCTGCCTCATGTAACCCATCAACAGAGGCCATTGTAATCAGGTTATCACTGTTATTCACGTCACCTCTAAGAGGTTTTAATCTTACGGCTGATCATTGAACATGCCTGGCCTTGTATCTGGCTTTTCTACTTAGTCTACTTAGGTCAACAGACAAACAGCTAATGTTTTCCTCTGCCTGTCAGTCGTGGGCAGTGTGGTTTTGTTTTGAGGAAAGATGGGCATGCTAGATTAATGCTGGACACACCTATCTGTCTGCCTGAAAAATCAGAAGGTCACTTGACTTCCATCTGTGCTGTTCCCAGAAGCTTTCAGAGCCGTGAGATGAGTGTGGAGACAGATCCCCAAACCTGCATCTGTGAAGTGAACTGCAGGGAGAATGCGTAGACAGGACAGCTCTCTGTTTTGTTGACCTGCTGCCCTGGAGACTGCTGGGATACAGCGGGCATTTCCTCATTATCTCTGCATTAAATAATGTAGTCTGTGATTTTTTTTTTCATGAGAAAAAAAATAATGCCAGTGTTTCAGGTGAAGGTTCATCTTGAGGCTGAGAAATAGGTTTTAGCAAGGAAAGTCGTCTTAAATCTAATCAATCGATCAATCAATCAATCAAATATTTTTCATCCTGAAATTGTTCTGGGAATATTAATTGTTTACTAGATATATCAGCTGTAAGAATCTGGTTGTTGGCTTGTTTTACATGATTGTATTTGTTGAAAGTGAAACAGACAGTTCTCCACCAAGAAAGGGCACTTAGAACATGCAAAATGATCTGCTAATGGAATAAGCCACTTAAAAAAAGACAACAAAACAAGACTGATTGTACACAAATAGGTTGAATATCCTTATAATATTCTTAAAATAGTCTCACAATCAGAAATATTAGATATATCGACTAGATTTAAGAGGATTTCTCTTTGCACTGAAGACACTGAGACCTTCTGACCTCGTTGAACTGCTGACTGATGAGAAAATGGCTCTAAATTAATGAAGATGAGCTATGTGTCTCGCTCTGAACATGTCTTTCACTCTCAGAGAGTTATGACACTTTAACATCAGCCAAAACCCATCAGAACATCCCTGCTGTATATGTTATACTGGTGAATATACCTTTGGTTACATGCCATTTCCACCAGGAGATGTGGAGATAACACTAGGTTTCTAAGGAGTTCCCTAAATGTGTCTAGAGCTGCAGATTAAAACACACACGCACACACACACACACAAACACACACACGTCTAGACTGGGAACTCCCTGCTGTTTTTTTTTTAATAAAAATCAAACCAAAAGACAAAGAGGCTTTTTGAAATCGATCTCATTGTGAGCATTTCTGAGTAATGTAAGAAAGCTTCATTTTCATGGAGAGTGGCATGAGCTGACGTCATCTGGAGCAGAATAGTAAGAGTACTTGATTTTTTAAGGTCCCTGATCCCTGTTTTGTTTAATCAGTGTAATGATTAGGGCAGTCAGTATGTTCATTATGTTCCTATTCATGTGTTCTGTTGTTTAAAATGGCAGCAAATATAAGAATCCAGGATTAGTCAGCTTTGTCTAACTGTGTTCATTTCATATCAAACACATGCGCAACATTAGTAACACATCACAATTTTAACAGACAATTAAACCACAGCCACTCAGGCCAAAATTCAGCTAGTGGGCTTACCCCTAAACCCCCTGCTGTGTCTGTTGAAAATAACCCCAAATTGAAAATGTATTTGAACATTAAACATACTTTTCAGCCATTTTAACAACCAAAACACAGTGTTTAAGTTCAGAAGCTGTTTCCTTCAGGGCCCATTTTCTTTAGTGCGTCACAGATCTGTTTCTGACGCACAGGAACCTCTTACTGTACCATCTTTGAGCTGGAACACTCTCCGGACAATAACTCAAATAAAACTAACTCATCACTCACACAGGGCGGCTCCCTTGCTTCCTGCCAGTTGTTCTTAATCAAAAGACTGATAAGTGCACCTAACCTAACGAGGGGAATGTCCATCAACTGAGGTCATCAGGACCTGGACAACAAGCCCTGACCCCAGGACAGATTTACACTCACTGGCTATTTTATCAGAAACCTCTCCCTGACAATTCCACATCTGTTTACATCAGTTTAGAGTCCACCGCCCAATAAATATATGGGTAAAATTGGTCCCGATGGCTTACTTTAAGTGTAGATTTGTAAGAAGTGCCAGTGAGTGAAATTACATGGTGTTGGTAAAAAAGCCACATTTAGAAAATAAGGAATTAGCAATTAATTATAATTTCTAAATTAAAACTCATTTACACTGGGATTTGAAAAGGGTTAATACTTCCCAAACTGTTTTTTCTTGATCTCTTAATATCGTTTTGGTTTCTCTTTAATATCTTTGTAGCTCCTTGTTAATATTACTGTGGTTTCTCTTTATTTTAATATCTCTGTATTTTCTCTAGGCGGCACAGTGGTGCAGCAGGTAGGTGTCGCAGTCACACAGCTCCAGGGGCCTGGAGGTTGTGGGTTCGATTCCCGCTCTGGGTGACTGTCTGTGAGGAGTTGGTGTGTTCTCCCCGTGTCTACGTGTGTTTCCTCTGGGTGCTCTGGTTTCCTCCCACAGTCCAAAAACACATGTTGGTAGGTGGATTGGTGACTCAAATTGTGTGTGTGTGTGTGTGTGAGTGAATGTGTGTGTGTCTGTGTTGCCCTGTGAAGGACTGGCGCCCCCTCCAGTGTGTATTCCCGCCTTGTGCCCAATGATTCCAGGTAGGCTCTGGACCCACCGCGACCCTGAACTGGATAAGCGGTTACAGACAATGAATGAATGAATGTATTTTCTCTCCAATTCCTCCACAGGTCTTCATCTCTGTATGTAGTGTCTTACTGACAAGAGTGTGATCAGAAGGAGAGAATGGTGGTGGTGGTGGTGGTGCTGGTAGTGGTGGTATTGAGAGTGTGGGGGTGAATTTAAGGTGGAATGCAGTAATTACTCCAGTTAGGGAATGTGAGCAGCTTAGCTTCAAGCCATTCAGCTGTGCTTGCTTTCCCCACTGTTCCCCGCCCTGAAAACCATCTCCTTTCTGACTCAGACTCGACACCCTCATTTTTTTTTTTCTTCTAACAGAGAATCAGCTGGAGAGATTCCTGCTGTTAATCTTCAGCTTAGAGGAGTGACGAGAGAGGGAAGGGTGGACAAGTTGTAACTGATTTGTGGCATGACACACCGGCTCATTTCTGTGAGGGCGAGACCCCCAACAAAGGCCTAATTCTTTTCTATCTCTTTTCTTTCTTCATTGTTCACTTTAACCAAAACTGTCATTGCCAGAGGCATCTGAACACAACCCTCTAACTTGCTTGTTACTGGAAAAAGGCTCAGTATCTCTCCTGATGTTATCCTGCAGTTTATATTCTGTGGTTTAGCGATATTTCAGATGTTCTACAATGAACACTCACACAGTGCTGTCTCTTTATTGTTTACACATGTTTTTTTTATTTGACTCCTTACACATTCTCAGCTGAAAGTACATCTCTGTGTGTGGGATGAAGCGTGTACTGTTTTTCCCCACAACTAAGACCAAGGGCATCTATGTTATTTATTGAAATAGTATCAATATATGTGGGTAAAGCCATGCTGATAACACAAGAGTTCCCTGAGAGTGCTGTAGTACATTGGAGTGCATATATCTATCACATATTCACATTATCTTACATTACGTTCTGCTTGCAAATGAAAAATCTATATACATGCAGGTGGCCCCTACAAGGCCCCTGACAACATCAGCTTTCCTAATGACCTACTTTTCCCTGCACTAAGACACAGTTTGAAAACCACTGAGCAAGATGTTTGAGCAAATAATGCTGAAGATTCTAAGCAGTAGTTTCAAATCACTTCATAGAGGCCAGTCTATATATAAATCAGCCTTTAGACTGGT
The DNA here is from genome assembly GCF_029633855.1 of Hoplias malabaricus. NCBI lineage: Eukaryota > Metazoa > Chordata > Actinopteri > Characiformes > Erythrinidae > Hoplias > Hoplias malabaricus. Next base: position 23,221,339 of record NC_089804.1, on the reverse strand, counting down.
GGGGGGGTTGTGTGTGTGTGTGTGTGTGGGGGGGGCACTGTAACTGGTGGAGAGGAAATACAAGTTGTATTTGTACTGTAGACATAGAGACGCCTGGTTCCATTCACCACCACTTTGAATGACTTTGTTTACATCTCAACCACTGAATGTCTCAACCACTTATGTGGAACATTTGAAAAATTGCCTATCCTAAAGTACCTCCCCTCCCACACGTTTTCCCTCCTATTCAACTAATCCACTAATTAAAAAGCTTTCCTTTGGGGGAAACCTGGAGGGTAACACCAGTAGGTTCAGAGAAGGGGGTTCTCCAGGGAAAATATTTTCATAACTTGGTCTGGATTCTGGATGCTGGGTCATATGTGGAGTAATTTTCTTGAGAGAGAGAAAATATGAGCAGTTACTCTCCACTCTTGTGGCCTACTTCTTCTGTTGGGCAGAATGAATCTGCTCTTTGCATCATTTTTGCCAGAGGATTTTGTGCAGACCCAGCTGGTTTTCCAGAACAATTCACTGGAACAATGAGGCCATTTGGCATCTACGGTCAATCTACTTGATCAGAACAATAAGACAATCGGCCCATGGCCAGACACTGCTATATATTATAAGTAGGGTCCATCACGATCTTATAAGCCTAGTGATTACTGTGAAGTAAAATAACACTGGTCGGCAATTTTCTGTTTCTTTTTATTTCAACTGAATATTCATTTGAATTATTGTATATTATTTCTACAACAATGTCACCATATGATAACTATTAGACTTCATAGTAGATATCACTTGACAGATAATTTTTGCAGTGTAGGTTTAACTACAATTCTTCTGGAGCCAAGATTTTAAGTTGTTCTCACACGTTTATAATAGCAGCAAACTGGAAATGTTTCCAACTGATCCACCTCTGCAACAATGAGCATTAATCTTATTCCACTCATTCCCTTCCAAATGCACCTCTTTATATTGGCACTACATTCTTCTATTTCTGCTTCTCTTCAATAGAATATAAATATTAGCCTTTCTGCCAGCATTTAGAATTATTTACAGTTGTTGGCCTTGTTTATAATTACAAAAATGTCTTGAGATGTTACATTTACATCCCATCATCTTATCATTTTTTGCCCATTATGAAGAGTCTTGTGAACGCCTCATTACATGATGTAACAAATGGGACAATAAAGGCATAAAATTTCTTTCTACCTTCATTTTCTGAATCGAACACTTCTACACAAAATTTCAGCATTAAAATAATAACTCACACTTATTCCCAATAATAATATTATTATTATAAATATTCATTCATTCATTATCTGTAAGTGCTTATCCAGTTCAGGGTCACAGTGGGTCCAGAGCCTACCTGGAATCATTGGGCGCAAGGGGGGTAAATACCCTCGAGGGGGCGCCAGTCCTTCACAGGGCAGCACACACATTCACTCACACACATACACACCTACGGACACTTTTTAGTCGCCAATCCACCTACTAACGTGTGTTTTTGGACCGTGGGTGGAAACCCATGCAGACACAGGGAGAACACACCACACTCCTCACAGACAATCACCTGGAGTTATCTCTTTTTTTCAACTAACACAATGCTCTAATAATTTTAGTTCTGTCCAGACACAAATCTGTGATTTTACAGGCAGATGGCACTTTTTCATTTAAAAAAAGTCAAAAAATAAAAAATAAAATATTGCAGATTCTGATCACCGCTACTGTATTTAGTCTCATAGGACACACACAAGAGACCCTGCCAATTTGCCAAATAAAGAAGAAAAAAACAAACATTATTTTAAGGAGTTTCTGAACTATTTACTTTGCCTTGATGGATGGTAAATGTTTCACTCCATACCTGGCCTGAGAGAGTGTAATTCTGGTAGAAGCTGAAAATAAAAATACCAGAAAGACCCTGAAAAAAACATTTAAAAAGCTCCATATTTTTTTCACATACTTCACCCACTCAGATGCCCTTCGGGAGTGAGGTCATGGCTCAGTGTTTAATGACCTCTTGTTTTGTTTTTTTCTGTCGCTGTGCTGATTTGGCTGATGTCGTAATTAATTCCTCGCAGGAGGAAAAAGAGCTCGGCATCATCAGGGTCTGTGAGTGACAGAGGGAAAAATGCCCTGGCCCTCCCTCTCCACCCTTTTGGAGTTGATGTTTAAGCTCTCTGAGATATCCAAGGAAACGCGTCACAGATCCCAAATATCCACAGAAAGTTGTTTATGTGTGTTTTCCTGAGATCATGGGTGTGTGTGTATGTGTTGTTGGCAACAGAAAGCCCACCTGCACTTCATGGTGTTAGGACCCCCATCTTAACTCAACCTACTCTTTCACCTGGGATTACAACACACTTCTGAGAGATGGGTGCTGATCTTATGAGGTGAATATATAGTTTTGCAGGACACTTATCATCACAATGGAAGCGTAACCACTTTGCGATGATCAGTTTCCTCTGACTCATCGGATACAATAGAGCATTGACTCTTTTTGGATATATAAACACATAGCTGGTATAACCTCAATGGAATAGCTTGGGGTTTTGGAGCAGTGGAATGGCATTCTTGGGAATGTCTGAGATACATCTGAGACTGTTACTGGAGCAAAAGAGAAACAAATTCATTGAAATCAAATTGTGAATGAAATGGAAGTTTATAAAGTCATGCCCAATGTCAAGTGTCAGAATTATGGGTGCATTTGGTTTTGAGGCAGTGGGACTATGTTCACTGGAGAAATGGAACTCTACCCAATACTTTTGGGATAATCTGGGATACAAATATGTGACCTCTGTATGAGGCTGAATGACATCAAGTGTGCTCAGCATTGTTTTGATATGTGTAATATAAAGCGTATCGAGAAGAGGAATGCACTTCTGATATCTGCCCTTCCTTTCACAGGGAACTGCGTACGCCTCTATGAGCATCCTGGGTTGTTGTTTCATGCCGAAATGCTGTGTAATATTTAACTCTTATTTCCGGTGCAGTTTCTCTGAGGCAGTAAAACAAGCCGTGTCTCGCCAAATGCTGTTTCTCCTGAAAATGACACATACTGAGCTCCAATAAACTAGACCCTGCCATGACAACGTCACACACACACACACACACACACACACACACACACACACACACACACAGCAGATTAGTTCCTCTAACTCACTACAGAAGCATGTGTTCAAACTGTTATTGATGCTATGAATGACTCTTCTCTCCACTGCGTTTTAACAATTCAATTGCAACATTTTGGACATCACACAGAGCAACAATAGCCGCATTTAGGTAAATAACTGAAGATATTATTTATAAAGGGCTTGTGCAGTTAAACACTGTTCAGAACAAACACACACAAAAAAAAATCCTAGCAGCCAAAATGATCCCTGAAATAAATGTTATTAAAACAGCTTGTGAAAGCTCCTCTTATCTATTTCTCAGTCGATCTAAACCTGGGTTTTCTATAGAATAATAAAATGACATTTAAATGATCTGTGTTGGAAATCTAAATAACCTCCTGAAGCTTCTCTGTGACTTGCGATTCATACAGCTGGAGAAAATAAAATATTCACTCTGGGGTTTTATGAATATATTTTTTTTTTCACTTAGGAGCGAACTCAGGCATTTGTGCGCACTCAAATCTTAACCTGATGTTGTGTAATTTATTTAAAACTACTAAACATGCAGTGTTTGCATATTACAGGAATTTGATACGTCTGAATACATATGGGCACATTGGGGGCATTAGGGAAGGAAGGGATGGGGGTTCTAACTAGGTGGAATTTGGATAAATGATTATTATTTAAAATAAAATGGGAATGGGAAATTACTCAATTGTAAACATGCAACTTGTCCTATTATAAATTTTCAATTTAAAATATTTATCCAAAATAGAAAATAAAAAATCTACTCACACATTACTGAGCTAACCTCTAACCTGTGATCCAGCTTTTCCAATGTGGGGTATACGGTTAGTGTTAGTGTTTTGGACACAGTTTTAGTAAAAGGTTCTTTGACTTTTAACAATAGCAGAACCCACCTGCAAACACCTGACTCATTTTGGACAGATTTCTGGTCTCTGATGTGAAAGAGGAAACCCTTCCTCTGTAAATGTGTCAAAATGTTTGACTGGTATTGTACTTGAGTAATTGTTTATAATTCTTTGGAATGCTTGTAAAAGCGCATGTTTCACCTGACACTGTGTAATCACAAATCAAAGATAAATCAAAGATACACCCAGAGGGCTTCTTCTGTTCAAATAAAACCAACACAAACAAATAATAAATAAAACCAGTGCTTATGAGCTCCAAACACCTTCATAAATCCAAAGAACAGTGGGTCATAAAGAAATGGGAGGGGAGTCCATATTTGATTGCTGAGGTGAAGTTAAACAATTGAAAGCTATCAAATACCCTCCCATTTTTCCTGCATTTTTTGCCCTTTTAACCCCCTCCCACTTTGCCATCTGAGGCTTTTAAAAGCAGTGGAAGGAGCATAGAGTCAGTCTTTATCTTTTTTCTTCTTCTGGAGGACTGAAGAACCCAAGAACAAAACAATATTACTATTATTATTAATAGTATTATTATTATTATTATTATTATTATTATTATTATTATTATCCCAATTCTCAGTGCAGAGATGCCATCTCTTTACAAGATGCTAACATTAGTGCTAACCATACAGATGCACATGTTTGGCTCCTACTGTCTCCCATTCACAGCAGGGCTGAAGAAGCTTCGGGGGTCCCAAGGGCTCTTGAAGGGCCACGTCTCTGGAAGTGATTTGTCCCAAGAAGACAGCACTTCACTGCTGGCTCTCGGAGAACCCTGCGGGGTATATACCCTCTCCTGTTTAAAGGGGCTTCGATGTGTGCCCTCTGAAGGAGAACAAAGTCCCTTACAGGCTTTACTCCAGGGACGAGGGATCTGCAGGAGCATCAAAACCAAAATAGAGACCCCTACTCCAACAGGTAAGCCCCTATAACTTCAGCTGTGACCAGCATTAGAAAAATCTCTCTTAGAAAAACCTCAATCTTAAATTTTGTCTCTCAATTGCTTTGCAAGATTTGAAAACTGTTGGATTTTTATTTTGTTTTAACATTTTTATCAAATATAAATTTGCCTCTAGCCTCCCTAGTGTTATCTTCAAATGTAGTAAAATCATCTTAAGTTTACTGGATATATGTAACTTTTCTCTGTAGAACATCATCACTAGTATATGATATGATAATTCAGGTATTCCTAAAAAAAGAATGTGTAATTTGATAGACAGACAGACAGACAGACAGACAGACAGATAGATAGATAGATAGATAGATAGATAGATAGATCAGATTTCCATTGAGTTCTTCTGAGAGACTTGGAGAAGAGAGCATGTGAGACAACAAAAATGCTTTTAAAATAAAGGTATTACTATTTGAAAATACAATGGTTTGTAACTGTGTATCTTTGTTGTATTGCTGTAATAACGTAGTAATGTCAATATTATAAAACAAATGAGAAGCAGTTTAACGTTTTTTGTGATAAAAGTATTTTATTAATATTAAGTCTTTTATTAAAATATTTTAATATGTTTAAGGTGAGTGTGTGTGCATTACTTTCACATATAAAATATCCTCTTTATACTTTAAGCAAAATATAGGGAGCGTGTTCAATGGAGGTTCACTGTGAACATATCATTTAAATATACATATGCACATTACAGTGAGGCACAATGAGTGACAAAGAAAGTGAGAACAATATTGCATATAAGACTGTTCCTTATTGAATGGGTAATTCACGACAGCTCCCATCTCACTGCTGCACAACACACACAACACAGGGGTCAGTAGTAACAAGACAGGTAGTAACGTACAAGGATGGTGGATCAACTACATAAAAAAACATGGTGCCACACAACAACAGATGATAACAGTATGTGACAATATGAGAGTCTCAGTTCTACAGGGGCATGGTGCATGCTTGGGCATGGCTGCATTCTAAAAGCATGACAACGAACCCCGCAACATCAGCACAGCACTAATATACATCTCCCCATTTTATGTTTTATTTCTGCATTCAATGGCCGACATTTTATTTCTGTTTTCACATACATCTAAATTGTTTCTCTTTCCAGAATCCAGGCCTTCAACGAGTGACAGCAGTGAAAAGGTAATAACTCTTGTCCACACTGAAGTAATGGATGTTATTAAAGGTACAATCAGTCAATTCCATAGCAGCTCCAATCATTTTAAAGATGTTCACGTCAGTTTATGTCAGTTGTCATGAATGTCTTTTGTAGACTAATATATGATAAACGTATGGAATGACATTCTTTCATTCCCAACCTGAAATCAATCTTTATTGATTTGATTAATTGATTGACTGATTGTTTGATTAAGCCTTACATAAATAAAGATAATACAAAATACAACACAGGATGACTTTGTTATATTGAAAATGTAAGTGCCTGAACTGCTTTAAAATGTTCAATGAGTTTCTAATAACAATTCGACTGAAACAAAGAAAAGACAGCCTCTTATTTTGTTGATTTATTTGGAGTTCATTCAACTACATTTTAAGGAAGCCCTGTAAATTTAAGCTAAAACTGCAATGTGTTTTTACAATATAAATCCTTGAGTTTGTAAATTCATGGAAATATTGCATGTTGTTTAAGACAGTGTCCCAATACTTTTGTTGCCCATCTCTTTTCTCAGGGCCCCTGCCGTAAGCAGCTGAACTCAATTCTGCAGAAAATCGATCTCACGGCCATTCAGTTTGAAAAAGACATCTACATCCCAAACTGTGACAAACAAGGCTTCTACAGGAAGAAACAGGTCAGATGCAGATTCTAATTCAGATTAAAGTAGGATTAAATACACATTAAATAGGGCGACCTATGTGAGGGGGGGTAATTGGATGAGTTTTACACCTTTATTTGCTACACATGGGAAAATGGGATTTTCTTTCTTAATTCATCTGAGAACTTACATTTACGTTTCGGCGTAGCTGCTCGAGATGAGGGTAGGTACATGCCTTGCCTTGCCTTGCCTTGCCTTTGCCTGACGTGAACAAGGACTACTGACGTGCAGACTGAACAATTAAATGTTTACAGAGAAGGTTATCGACCAATAACGGTAGCCCTACAGTCAGACCGTCCAATCAGAAGATTTTAGGCTACTTCACCACGCCCCCTTCTCACTCAAGCGAACCAATCGGAGTAGGGGAGGGCGGGACTAGTTTATGAACGAAACTTGTCGAAGTTCTATGTAAGCGCTAGAAAAACAAAATCCCGGAAATTTTTAAGTCTAAAAAAGAGGACATGTCCGGGTAAAAGAGGACGTCTGGTCACCCTAACATTAAAGGAGTTATCAGTCATGCTTACATGAATAACAGCAATTAAATAAAAATGATTCTTTATGACTTTACATTTGAATATTTGCATATATTTGACTTTACAGTGTAAAACTGTAGTCTCTGAGTGAATAAGTTTAGACGGTTTTAGTAGCGATCATGACTCTGTGCCCTTTTTTAACGTTTTTCACACATTAATCAAAAACGTTAAGAACATTGCCACCTCTCAGTATGCATCTACTTGTGGTTTAACTTCCTGTGTATTGTCTGTGTTTTCAGTGCTGGTCATCGCGAGGGACGCAGCGAGGTCAGTGCTGGTGCGTCGATCAGAAAGGAACCAAAATTCCGTCTAGCACCACAGACGACGGATCTGTTTCCTGTAGCGGAGTTTAATAAGAGTAATCAAAACAAAGGACTGTAATGAGACGAGTGACTTTAAATTTTCTGAACGTTAAACCACAGAGTGAGCTTTACTGTCAAAACGGATTTCCTATTAAGTGAAATCATCTTAAATCTAGTACATATATTTCATATTTCTTATTTTAAAAATTGTCGTTGGATAATGTCTGGGTTTTTTTAGACAATGTTTCTTATGGGCAGATAATTTGCTTATTTAATTATTTTACAGTAAACTGAGATACTCCGTAAAGGGAGTAAAAACGTCTAGAAAAAGTACATGAGAATGAGAAATTTATAAATATATTCACTAGACATATTATGATTTCAGTTAGAAAGACTTTAATTTTGCAGTGTGTTGTTAATATATGATGTTACAATGCCCTCTAGTGGGAATACTCTAGGGTCAAGAAAAAAGAAAAAAATAACGTATTTAACATATTTCTTTGGTGTTTTCTTGTTTGGTTTTGTTCCAGTATTCGTTTTAGGAGACATGCTTTAAGTTTTGACAAAAAATCTGCATCCAGTCCTCCAAAGTTCAGTCTTAGAAATTGGTTGCACTTTCATTAAGTTAATCCACTGTGCCAGACAGTCCACCATCATAAGAACACCAGCAGCTTCTTATGATCTTCTTTTCTCAGTGCTGATTTTTTTCTCTTTCCAGCTCCACATTTTCTAATTGTATGCTTATTTGGTTCCCCGTGGTTCTAATGGTATTCCAGGGTTTGAATGGGTCATCAGGATTCTGATGGCAGATTAATTTGGCTCCTCAGGATTCTGATGGCAGGTTACCAATGGTTTTTCAGGACTCCAACTTAAATGTATTTATTTTTTATTGAGGAACCAAGAAGTTTTCAGTTGTTGTTCTTACAGTGGAAAGATGGACACAAACAACTGTGGATATGTTCCAATTTGAAGCGATAGTGGCGCTTGATTTTTCTCCTTTTACTTAAAGTTGAAAGCTTTAAGTGCTGTTGACAGTTCTGGGTCAGACATAGCTATTATGAGTCCCAATGTCTCTGCTGAATAAGATTTTGAACCTTTATGTTCCTTGTGTTCTCCGGTTCTTCCTTTTTTTTTTTTTTGGCCGTGGTCCTGACTTCATATGTACATATATTTATAAATTATATAATTATATGTAATACACTGACTAATTGTATGTCAATATCCTCAGTTTTCCAGATCAGTGAAACTGTGTAAAACCTATTTTCTTACTGTATGCATTCCTAACTTAAACATCAAAATTATTTATTGATATTCTCCTGTTTGTATGCCTTTGTTATTATTTATCTTTTTATTATTAAAGGCTGAATCAGAGTGTTTTATGGGACAGAATAAAATGCAAACGTGGAACACTGTGACTGTCCACTTTCATTAACATGACCATGATGATGCCACCATTTTGAATGTTTTTGTTTTTAAAACATTTGACAAAAGCTGTCAATAAAGAGCTGTGATTTAAAAATGCTGAGAATATTGTTTATCTTATTGCAAATAAATCATTAATGTCATTAATCATTAATGAGAAAATGAGGTTAAAGAGAAATTCCAAACGTTTCTCAAAATTCACAAGCTTAGATTAAAGAAAGCCAGAGAGAGAGAGAGAGAGAGAGAGTCACATGGAGATCAAATGACCCAGTAGGAAAAAAGTGATTTTCCACTCAAGCATTTTTACATTTTATTTCTGTTTATTTTGTATTTAAATTGCATTTATATTCTCTTTAAACCCTTTTTCAGTTTTGTCTGAAGTTATTCACTGTATGAGTGACGTATTAAAAAACCCCTGAGATTTTGACATAGAAAACACAGACATACAAACAAAACAAAATAAACCACGCCCACAGGACTCACCTGCGTCTTTCACTCCACTCTTTCACTGAGGACGCTGAGCTGTAGGTGAGAAAACACCTCCTGTAGAGGAGACACTAGGATCATTTGGAGAGAATGCCAGGATCCGAGTCTGTCTCTTTCACTTCTCATTGAGCTGTTTCTGTAACCATGGCGTCTCCCAGCAAGTCTCCCGTCTTCAAATTGTCTCGCACCAAAAGTAAGAAGAAGAACTTTGTCCAGCAGAAGGTGGAGGTTCTGAGGGCGAGCGACCCGGTTCTCACTGTATTTATGTGGGGCATTAATCACACGGTAAACCTCTCTCCCTCTCTTTCTCTCTCTCTCGCTCCATGTATGTCTTTCATTCTTTCTCTGTATTTCACTCTGAATTATCTCTTAAAGGGAGGATTTTTATTTGGTACTGCATGGTTCTAATAGCAGGTTTACTTAGTTCTCAGGGCACTGATAGTATTTCAAGTTTCTAAAGTTCTCTAGGAGTTTTCTGCAGGTTCTAATTGTTTGCTTCTCTTTGGTTTTCCAGGGTTCTAATAGTCCTTCATGTTCAGTTCAGTTGCTTTAATGAACCTCACTTGGTTTTGTTTTAATGAAACCTGCTAAGCACTCTTTCTTATTGCTTCTCCTCAGATTAATGACCTCTCTCAGGTTCCGGTTCCTGTTATGCTGCTTCCAGATGATTTTAAAGCCAGCAGCAAAATCAAGGTCAACAACCACCTCTTCAACAAGTATGAGCCAAAGACCATCATCTGTTCATCGCAGTCACTGTACCAGATTTCACTGTGCCCTATTCAGGAAGCAGTCCAGGTTAAAACCCAGGCTAGAACTCAACCTTATTCAAATAGGCTTGGACACACAGAGCCTCATTCAAATAACATGAGACAAAAGAGGATGCTCTGGAAGAAGAGTCCTCCAGAGAAGTATACATTTTGATGGGGCTCCATCCAAATCCTCACAGCCTTCCTAGAAGATTAGAGACATTCAATGCAGTACAAGAGGTACTAACTCTATATAAACAGCCTTTAAACCAGAAAAAAATGGTAGGACGAGCAGGTGTCCACAAAATTATGTTTTGTTTGTTTGAGTAAAAAACAGCAAAAGGAGCTTTTCTCTAACTCCTAATCTGTTCTGGTATTCTCACACTGAGCCCTGTGAGGATTTGAAGATTACAGCACAGTGCTGCTCTGTTTAAATGATTCTCAGGCTCAGTATTTACTTCAACCATCCACATAGTTACAGTTATAATAAAGTATTATTATTACCTTTGTTTATAAGCTGAGGTTGACAGTATTAAAGAAGTGAGATGAACACATGAAACTAAAGGCCCGGTATAATAATGTCAACTTAAATGTATTACCACTGAGTGTTATAACAAAGAAAATGACCAGATCTGACACATGTCATGATAAAGCCTGCCTTTTAACATTATTTAATATTTTCAACTAATGCAATGTTATGGAGTCTGTAATTTAAAACATGAAAACGCTTTATAGTCTCCACAATTTAATGTGTTTTTCTGTGAAACGTGGGAGGGCTGTGGTTTCTCTGACTGGGCAGGGAAAAAAGAGGGTGAAATACATATGTAGAATATAATTTGGTTAATATTGCTATTAATGTATTCCACATGTTTCTTTCAGTTTGTATAAATTTGTAAAAATGTTATGTATCTCTGTTTTTGGCACAGGGAAAACCTTCCAGGACATTTTAAATTTAAAGAATACTGTCCACAAGTGTTCCGCAACCTCAGAGAGAGATTTGGAATCGAGGATCATGACTATCAGGTATTTTTCTGCATTTTCAGATTGAAATAAGTGGTTTACTTTAACATTTAATTGTTATTGTAGCAATATCTGTAATTTGTGAACTGATTTCTGCTCCTATTCCTGTCTGAGGTAGGCAGTAAATAGTTACATCTCCTTAAGTATATGTATTTAACATGTATTTATGTTTGTATGTATTCATTCCTGTGCTGCTTTGTGTTTGGTCACACCACTGGTTTTGGAAATGGTATACACACATCTGCTCCTGTCCTAGAAAGTCCTAAGAGACTTTGTAGCTTTGTGGTTGTTGAACAGGCGTATACATCATTTTATATTGTCAAATTTCTTCCTGGTTGTTTTGGTAAGAATGTGTGATACGGTGCCCCTTCTTGGAGGGAGGAAGACGTGTACCAACAGAATAAAAGGAGGATTACTCCAAAAGGGTAATCAATGACCTAATGAAGCCTAAGGGCGAAACGTTGTCAGGTTTGTGAGTTGCCTAGTGTTTTGTACTAAAATACATTTTTTAAGACTAAGTTTTGAGAGTTTGACTTCTCTGTCCTTGATTATAAAGACTTTCTTGAAGTCTATGCACCAATAAATTGTTTGACATATCAGAGGATTTGTATAGCCAGCAATTGGACTTTTTTGCAGCTGTACATATGAAGCCATAAATAGGACGGTAGCACGGTAAATATTTCTATTCTTGCAATGTCTAATTCAAGTTGAGGAATTTTTCTCTGTGATATCAAGATTGATTCAGTAAAGATCTTCTCCTATTGGCTATGCCTGAACTGAAGGCCTAACCTGTGAAATTAATGAGAGTGCAAGCACAGTCTGGTGCTGATATTGGATTATTAGTTCTGGAACAAAGGGACTGTTGGATGGAACTGCTTGGCAGCCTAAGGCTAGGAGGATTTATAACCCTCTTGCAGAATCTTGACCTTGGACTCGTTTGCAGCTGCCCTACAGCATCTCATTTCATTTCATGCTTATATGTAATAATTATGCAAAGTATAATCTTTATGGATTTACTAAATATACTGTATACGCTGAATTGGTTATAATAAGGTGTCTACAAACATTTGGATATTAAAAAGATATGTTTTGTTTTCCTTATTTTTCTCCCTTCAGGCCTCTTTAGTTCGCAGTCCTCCAGTTAAGGACGGAAAGGATTCAGACCAAAGGCTGCTGACCTCCTACGATCGGACACTCATCATCAAACAGATCTCTAGCGAAGAGGTGGAGGACATGCATCACATTCTCTCAGAGTACCACCAGGTAATCATGTTTAAAGGAACAATAAGGAGTAACCCTGTGATTGTTCATGGGATGGCTGTTATACAGATACCTAGTGGTTTGGAGGTGTCCACAGATTCTGTACTAAACCAAATGCCGGGAGCCCAATGCTGGGAGGATTTACACCTCTCTAGTGGACCTCACTAGCATTGGGCATAGTGACCTATTGATGTTTGGTGTTTTTATAGTTTTTATTGCATGTACATGTTGTAATATATATATTTTTCCCCCAGCACATTGTAACATATCATGGCGTCACACTTCTGCCTCAGTTTCTTGGCATGTATCGAGTTTCTGTTGACAGTGAACACACTTACGTCACTATCACCAGGAACATGTTCAGCCACAGACTCCTCGTCCACAGGAAATATGACCTGAAGGTAATCAAATGTATCCAGACACCTTTTATAATAACTGAACTTGTGCTTTTTAAAGCGCACATATTGAAAATACACAACAGAAAAACACTGACCAACAGATTAGAGCAGTCACACATGAGCCTAAGCTCACCATACCCAATGCTAAGAGTCTACCAGAAGGTATAAAGCCCTCCAGCACTGAGCTCCATGCAGTACCTCAGTGAGGCTCACATGACTGCCATCAAATCCTTACAGTTCCAAAAATATACTGTAAGACATTCCCTGAAAAAGAGAAGCTATTACTACAGTAAGAGAATTTAGCTCCTGATGAATCCCCTGTATTTTAGAAGGGCTATTTGAATTCCTAAATCTGTATGTAGTATAGCTGCCATATATTATAACTCCATGAACCACTAGAGGGCATACAAAGAGTTTAACAGTGATGAAACAAACTAAAATTATACAATATGCATAATATGTAAGTATTATTATAAGTTTTTATTATAAGTCCATGCATCCTGTATATGTTTGTTTTACCATTTATTACTGCTTTACTGTAGTAAATTAAAAAGCTCTCTTCTCCTTCTCCAGGGCTCTTTGGTTTCGCGTGAAGCAAGTGATAAAGAGAAGGTGATGTTTTGTGTTGTTACACTGCAACAGTTATACAAAGTGAAAACTTCTAAAGTCTTGTCAATAAATGTAATATTCCTCATTATGAGAATATGAGTAAGAATACTGTAAGATTATTCAACATGTTCCTAAAAGGTTTTACAGGTTTTAAAGTGATATCAGTTCTTTTTATCTAGAAAAAGTATGTTCATCACTTGCTTTAAGCATCATCTATTCAAAGAAGTCAAAGACCTCACCTAGGAAAAAGATTTTTTCACGGTCTAATTAACATATACTTACAAAAATCTCATGATGATTAATATTAGATCTACTGACTTGATTTAATATATTCTGTCTGCATATCCACAGCCCATAACCCTGCTCTGTAATCGTCTGTGTCTCACTTCCACCTGGTGGTTTTCTGAATCTGAACTCAAACAGGTTAAAGGTGCAGTTCACCATTCTTTTATTGTATTTTTGATGTGTTAAAGGTGAAAGACGTGCCCACCTTTAAAGACATGGACTTCAGGAACAACATGCAGAGAATTTACATCAGTGATGAAGAGCAGGAGAAACTGATGGAGAAACTCAGCAGAGATGTAGAGGTCAGTTTCATGTGTGTATTAATATTTTTTTATTTAAATTGAATATTACTCAATAAATACCTGAAGTTTTACTTAACCACATTTGCAAATTTACTTATTACTAATCTAATTTTCTTTTAAACCTTTGAGAAACCCATCACCAACCTGAAGGAGCAGACATTAGTGTAATGACCTGTTCTGCTGAATCATGTTTAACATATCTGCATCAGTGAGCCTTGGGCACATATGAATCTGATGCCAATTCCCAGCATGTCCACCCCTCAACAGGTGCCGTTGTTACTAGATAACCAATATCATTCCCAGCCCAGTCATTGCTTTTAATCTTGTGGCTGATAGATGCATACATTAAGAACAATTAGATAATAATTTCCATAATGGTGCATCACTAGAGGGCGGCACGGTGGCGCAGCAGGTAGTGTCGCAGTCACACAGCTCCAGGGACCTGGAGGTTGTGGGTTCAATTCCCGCTCCGGGTGACTGTCTGTGAGGAGTTGGTGTGTTCTCCCCGTGTCCGCGTGGGTTTCCTCCAGGTGCTCCGGTTTCCTCCCACAGTCCAAAAACACACGTTGCAGGTGGATTGGCGACTCGAAAGTGTCCGTAGGTGTGAATGTGTGTGTGTCTGTGTTGCCCTGTGAAGGACTGGCGTCCCCTCCAGGGTGTATTCCCGCCTTGCGCCCAATGATTCCAGGTAGGCTCTGGACCCCCCGCGACCCTAAATTGGATAAGCGCTTACAGATAATGGATGGATGGATGGATGCATCACTAGAACTTTAGCACCATAATTCCACTCTTAACTGAGTTAGAGTTCAACACAGAATCCAACGTTTCTGCATATTTTTGTGGCTGACTGAGTTCAGAGAGAGTTTTCCTAGTAATGAAGAGGTCAAAATGAGTTGTGTAACACCATTCTTCTGTATTAGGACATGTAGCTCTTCCTAGATCTGTAGATAATATATTTTTATACTATATGATTTATATGTATATTTTATGATTTCTCAGCTAAAAATATTTGACTCCTGTGAGGATCCTGTTCAAACAACAGCAGGAACCATGCACAAACGAAGGAAAACTTTCAGAAGCCAAACCTCCAGAATGAGTTTTGAAGATAATTTTTCACCCTGACATCTTTCTAGTACCGTGTTTTTTTTTTTTTTGTGGAAAATATTGTGGACACTTGATTGTCCTACATTTGTGAAATTGTGGATGTGAATACAGATATTTGTAATAGTCCATAATAAGATCACTGCTGTGTGGTCAGATCAGGAGCCGATTGATTCACTTAAGTCATCTCAGATGTATTACATGAACCACCATTCCTCCAAAGAATAGTTTTCTATTGCCTGAAGTTTCACAACCTAGTAACTCTTGGCATTGAACAGAATGAGTTTAGACACATGTAGAGCTGCTCCGGAACATCCCATTGAGGAGATTAATAGAAACGTGTGTATATACCATGTGTGCACATTAAAGTAGCTGGATTCAGGACCTTGTGCTCCATATTTCCATCTGTCTGCTGTCTATTGTTTGTGTATTTTCTGCAGTTCCTGGTGAGGTTAAAGATAATGGACTACAGTCTCCTGCTGGGAATCCATGACGCAGAGAGGTCCGAGCATGAGGAAGAGGAGGAGTATGAAGACTCTCCATATGAGGAAGAGGAGAAACATGAAAATGGGGTTCCTGCTGTGTGTTCTCTCAGCACATCCCCAGAGGGAATTGCCAGATACATAAGCACTGGTAGACCTCTTGGCCCTGGGGAGTTCCATCCGTCTGTGGACGTCTATGCCATCCACAGTTCAGTGGGTGAGTTACTGTGGAAACATGTGAGATTTTCATATTGTGAGATTATTTATAGACTCCAGCTCTGCTTTTGCACAGTTTTCTAATCAAAATATGTCCAGTGTGAATTGTGTTACATCAGCTCAACATGCTTGGAGGAGAAGATTAACTGCCCATTTCTGCTGCTCTTCGACTGCAAACCTGATCTGTGTTTTCTTCGCCCAGATGCTCCACAGAGAGAGGTGTATTTCATGGGTTTGATCAACATTCTGACATATTACGACACAAAGAAGAAAGCAGCTCATGCCGCAAAGACAGTCAAACATGGGGTAAGGATTTATCTGAGAACACTACAACACTGTTCTTCTACCTTTTACAGGGGTTAAATAGTTTTGTTCAACAGCTGATTATATTACAATGTATAATCTTAGTATTATTGTTATTATTATTATTATTATTGTTGTTGTTGTTGTGATTTTCCTCCCCCCAGTCTGGTGCTGAGATCTCCACAGTTCATCCAGAACAATATGCCAAGAGATTCCTGGAGTTCATTGCAAATATCATCTCTTACTGAACATATTTCATTCTGTAGAACAAAATAAAAAAAAAACCTAAAGTCATCCTTTGTACTTTCATGTAGAGTAATTTAAAGCTGATGTGTAAAATCTGAGGATTTAGAGACCTCACTGCTGAAAATGTGTAACTGCATGCAACATATTTTTGTTCGTGCTGTTTGGTAATCACAGATGACTGTTTCAATAATATGTTAAACACAGCCAATAAATAAATGAAACATTCCAATACAATGGTATTTCATTCTCTGAATTTCATGTTCTGACTTTTTTTCATTTAATCAACTTAATGTTTCTTTTTTTGCATGCATTTGTGTCTAATATTAGATATTATAATAATATTTTATAATTTGTTAAAACAGTTAAAAGAGACCTCTAGGACAAAAAAAAGAAACAAGTCATAATTCATAAGCATTATGAGAACATTGTGTGTGCATGTTATGGGAGTAATATTGCCTGTCACATTGAGCTCCTCATAAATCTGTTGTTGCAGATGTTGTGCTTGTTTTTGCTATGGAAATGGGTGGAAACCGTTTCCCCTGGAGATGGTCAGAGAGATCAGAGGTTAATTTGTGTCATTGCAGTTTGTCATGAATCTTTTCATAATCGGACTGGGGAAACAAAATCTGGGGTTTTTATAATCTTTTCTGTCAGAAAGCTCACTCACTCAGTCAGAGAAAGGAATTTTCCTCTTTTCTTCACTTCCACCAGTTCTGGCATGGTGAGTTTTCCTCATTTTACTTATATTTCAACATTTTTGTAAGCCTTAATACGCAATTTAATATCTAAACAGTGGTAAACAATATCCTCTAATCTTGCATCACTGTGAACATTAAAATAGGATTGATGTTGATCTGAAATGTTTTTGAGCTTTCAATTGATGTTACATTTTGTATGTTTTCTAAAAGTGATTTTGGTTTTTATTGTTTGGTTGAAAGTTTTTTTTTCTGATTAATTAGGTGGATCAAAAATTTACTTTTGTCCCTCAAACGTCAGTTGCACTACTTTTTTGATGATGGAATAAATTGGTAATGTGTTCATATGTGTTCTTATATTAAAACCCTGTGTTTGTTTGTCATATGTATGGTATTATATTGATTTATTTTAGTTGCTTGCTTAGGTCTCACAAATTTTCCTCTCTGAACAGATGGACTACAATGACACAGATTATTACCGGTGTACCTTGGAAGTCGACTATAACTCTCAACGGATAGCCCTTTTCTTGCTGCATTTATTGTTGTTTATGGCAGCTCTAACACTGAATGCCACGGTGCTTTGTCTGTACTGGCACCAGCGGCATTTGCACAACACCGTGCTGTTCTGCGTGCTCCAATTGAGCATGGCTGACTTCATGATCACCCTGATGTTGCCTCTATATATGCTGGAGATTGTGCTGGATCACGTGTGGCTTTGAGGTGACTTTCTTTGTGGGTTCTCTAGTTTAGTCATGTTGTTTAGCATTTATGCTAGCTGCTTTTTCTTGACATATATGTCTGTTGAGAAATACCTGGATATGGTTCGTGGCTCAGCACCTAAGGCCCAAAGCTTGGGGATGACTGAGAGAGGCAAAAGAAACCTGATTAGTGCTGGATTATTGATGCTAGCTCTGATACTAGCATCAATAAAGATGGCACACATTAAGATTCTTCACTTGCATGAGCCGGGATGCTATCTACATCCAGATCACAATTATACTGAGTGGGTAACGTCCATTATTATCATTCAGCTGTTTGTATAGTTCCTAGGCCCTGCAATTATTATAGTGACTGCCAATATGCTGGCAGCACGTGCAATTAAGACTAACCCTGAAGTCCAAGAAAGTAACTCCAGAAACGTATGGATTCTACATGTCTTCTACATGTCTATTCCCTCATTTATGTCCTCTGCTGGCTCCCCTACCATATTATCATGATTATAATTATGATAGAGCTCTTACAACCAAAGACCTTTGAGTGTAATGTGATAATACACCTGTCCTCTGCATATGCAGTGGTACAAACCATTTCGCTTGTCCACTGTTTGGCAAATCCAGTCCTCTACAGTGTCCTCAACATGAGTTTTCATGGAAAACTCATCAACATTGTTATAAGCCACATGCCGTGCCATGGTGCCAAGGAGCAGATGAGAAGTCCTTCCCCCAGAGAGGCCACAGCAAATAGGAGACAGACAAACAATACAAGAGAGAACAGCACCAGCCTGTCAGAGGAAATATAAAGAAAATGGCAGTCTGCGATTATAATTTAACTTGAATTATTATCATGATATCCACAACATACAGCGTTTGTTAAAGATATTGTATGCCTTTCTGGCAATCTGTAAAATATCTGTAAATATGAATAGCTCCCTATAATCTTCAGAAGACATACTGTTTAACTTTTGTATGCTTGTGAACATGTAATTACCTGTAACTTGCTAATAATATTGTGTATTAAATATTGTTTATTATAGTTTAATGTTCCTTGTGGAGTCTGGAATTTATAAATATGTGACACAATATTTTAGTCCTGCTAAAATCTGATTAGCCAGGATTTGCCCAAAGTAACAGTAAAGTATTTAATTAAGAGTCATGCTGCCTTACGTTGGTCTCAGTTTGAGCAGAAACATTTATGTAGTTTATGAAGTAGGGACTTTAGCACAGAGGGTAGGTCCTAAGTAGGGCATAAATAATAGGCATTATTAGGAGTACTCTATACTGCCTGTCTCTACACAATTCTCCATATTCTGCAAGACATACTCTCTACACCCTCCTCCCTCTTTCCTATGTCATATTCCATACATCTTATATTCTCTATATTTCTATATTCTCTACTGTTTCCTATTAGTTTAAATTAGATAGGATTAAATTAGATTAAATTAGCGGTCACAAATACCATTCCCAAATACCAAAAACAATTATACCCTCTATTAGGGAACAAGTGTGTGTCGTTATCCTACTACATACGGGACAAAAAGTAGGAAATAGGGAGTAGGGAGCAAGAATTGAACATAGGGTGTAGGGCGTAGGCATTGTTAATCCAGAGGGAGACGTCCCCAATAACAGGCGCTATGCTCAATCCCATTCACAGAGTCAAAGCGCAGGCAGCTCCCTTCCCATCACACTTGTGCCTGCTTGTTTCGTCAGCAATGCAGAGCGTTTGCCTTTCGGCCGAAAGCTTTTACTCCCTGTAAATCTTGTTGTGTCGGCTTTGTTTGTTTTTTTATCTTTTAATTCATCCACCGGCTCATACAGTCTTCGCTTTTGTCCGTAAAGCCGCGGATGGATGTTTTTGCTTTAAGTTCGGTGCGGATTTTGCAGCCGCAATCAGAGCTGGGGGATTTATCTCTGTTTTTAACCTCGTTTATTAGGGATATTTCTGCTTTGGGCTGATATTTGAGAAATTGACACTGTTAAGGTGAGTGTCTGAAAATTTAATTTTACAGTGGATATAATGTTACTGAAACTGAAATGGGATTTATTTTAAATGTTCGGTTCCACCTTAAATGTTGCAGCAATTACATTCTGGTGCCTGAGGCACCAGATTGTAACTGCTGCACCATTTAAGGTGGAATGGCAGGGATACAATATCAGCTTCAGTTAGCGCTGACAAAACACGCAAAAACGGCGTTTTTATATCATAGGACCATGTAACATAAAATTATGTATTTATTTTAGACATGTTGTTGTTTTTGTACTTGGTTAATGCGGCTGTGTTCTATTTCAAACCGTTAAATCAAAATCAAACGTGGCCCTAAATAAATCAAAACGAAGATTTTGCTTTCAGGTAACATGTTTTCCTAGCATGCTTACAGTCTTCACTATCTTTATACGGTAAATAAAATATACGCTACATTATAGGCTTTGTAAACTACAGAAGAAATGTTTCTGAACATTAGAGGTTTGTTTACGACTCGGTGCCGTTTAAGGTTTATTGATGGTCGGCATTCACACAAAGAGTTTGTCGGTCCCGATACCTTTTTAATATCACAATATTTTCAGAATATATCGCGGTATCACGGATTAACGAGTTTTATCATTTTTAATATTCTGCTTAAAATGTCATGCTTTTCTGTTTTGTCTCGTTTTTCATCTGAGGTATATACTGCACTTTCTTTGTAATTTATATTGGTCCACATAGGATATTTATGTTGGTAGTGATTCTTTTTTTTTTAAATGAGCAATTGAACAATACAGCAAATAAGCTATTTTTCAATGATATTGTCATTTATAATTTACATGTTGTACGTTAATAATGCTATATTGTATCTGTAAATATCTTAATACACAGAATACACACACACACACACACAAATATCTATGTATAATACTAAACCTAATTTAAACGTGGTTGCCCCTATGTGGGGGACCTACTTTGTGGTGCATATGTTTGTTCATTCAGGGACTACAAAGCAATTTAGGTTTCTCATCTGTCCAAAGAAAAACATGGTCTATTCTTAATTTACTGCATCTTTGGAATACAGCAGCTGTCTTTTACACTGTGTTAAAAATTCATGATGAATTAGCCAGTAGACATGCTCCAAAATGACTTAATTAAACAGTTAATTAAAAAAAGGTTTAGAAGGTTTTTTCCTTTCCTGGTAAAGTTACGATTTTGGAGATGGATGTTTTTCATTGGATAGTGATTAAATATTGTTGGTTACTTTTATAGTGACAGAAATGACTTATTTCACATTTATATCTTATTTTCAGTGATGTGTGCGTAATTAAGGGAAGGTGATATCTGACCCTGATCTTATTCCAGGCCTGATTTTGAGCCGTTGATGTTAATAATCACCTAAATTCAATTAACATTTATAAACCCAGGGGTCCTTTGTGTTTTGTCAAAAATAATGGTTTCCAAATGGGTAGTTTGTGGATATATTGAAATAATACTGGTTTAAAACCTAATAAAAAATCTCATAATGAGAAATCTTGCAGTGATTGTTGTTCACATCATGAACAAGTGTTTATTCCGACTCCTGTGACTTGGGTGCATCAGAGATTCTGTTGCAAAGTCATTTTCAGATATGAACTCCGGAAAATTTTTGTTATGTTGGAAAATCCGGACATTTTCCAGAGTGACTCTTTAACACGTAGTGAACAGTTGGAGATTTTCCTTGTCAGTTATGTTCTCAGTACAGAAAATGTTCAACATGTTTCAAGCATAAGGTGGCACATGTGTAGCACATGGAGGAGGCGTTCACAGTGAATTTTCTAAAAAATTACCTGCTCTGTTCACAGGCTCAGACTTTACCTGTGATTTGTACTAGGCTCTGGGCAAGATAATCTGGGTAACGTCTGGTATGAAGGATTCAGACATTTGTATTTGCGCATACACTTAAGCCTTGTAATGTCTGGCTGTTCAGGTTACTATACCTATGTGCAAAGGGCTTTATTTTAAACTTGGCCACCTTCTGGTAGGGGACCAGCTCTGTGGAGCAGTAACTAGTTTATTCAAGAGCCACAACGCAAGTTGATTTTTCATCTTGAGTGAGTGATGGCCCAGAAATGTTCATAAATGTTTCTTGCCATGTTTTGGTGGTAACGATTAAGGATTGCTCCTTTAAAAGCTGGCCATGGCTTGAATCAGCATGTTGTAGGTGCTCATCTTCATTAAACCAAGCCCACTGTCGTAATCGTCTATGTTTTTAAGACTGACGTAAATGAGCCATGCTTTAAGCCTGTGTTTTAAGGGTTCTTTAGCAGTAAAAGCTGTTGATATATATATTTATTTGGCAGAAGTTTGGACCTTTTACCTTTTTGTAAGATTCAGCTTTAGTTGTTTCAAAATAGACATCAGTGGCAACTCCCTTCTAAAATCTCTGTCCGAACCAAAAGTCTCTGTTCTCTGCTGGAGGGAGTGGTGGTGAAGTCAGGACTTGTCTCCTGGGTTTAATCTGCATTCCCAAAAATGACTGCTTCACCCGCTCTCAGTTTCACTTGATTCTCTTTTATTACAACTTTTTACGTATTCTCTCAGCTGCCACAGACCAGAAAAAGTCAAAAGAATGCATCTAACACAGATATGTGTTCATTAATTATATTTTCTTAAGTACAGTCTACATGGTATCTAAATGGATTTTATTTCTATTCATTCATTATCTGTAAGCGCTTATCCAGTTCAGGGTCATGGTGGGTCCAGAGCCTACTTGGAATCATTGGGAGCAAGGTGGGAACAAACCCTGGAGGGGGCGCCAGTCCTTCACAGGGTAACACACACTCACACATTCACTCAAACATTCACACCTACGGATAAATGCTCTTTGTTAAATTTGATATGCACTGTTTAGATACAGAAGCCAGTGTTTTAAGTGCAACGAAGTGCAGGATATTGAAAGTTTATAGACAGTTAAAAAGGTTAAAAAGCTAGAAACCTTGCACTTTGTTGACTTATTGAAAATGCACTTAATTCATGTCCTCTTTCTTGGATTTGAAATACAGTCATTGAGGAATATAATTGAAGTAACTGAAATGAATCACATTTAATTCAAGTGATTGTGAACAGATGATTATGCAAAAAATTGTGAAAGGCCTATAATCAGAGATATGTCATAATACATAATACTTGTTCAGACATCACTGTTGATGATGTAGATCCTGGAGTCTGTGCAGTCTCAGAAAGTTAAATAGCAAATGATTAATAATAACAAATCACTCTCAGAAAAAAAAAAACATATCACCCTTGAGATTGTTATACTGTCAGAATTGAGAAGTGAAAGAGCAGCTTTAATTGTAAAATTTGTGTTAATAAGAAATGTAGACTAACTGGAATTAACCACACCTTCACAACCCCCTGGAAAAATACACATCAGCATTGGAGAAAAAACAGAGTCTGTTTGGGATGAAAAAAGTAGTAGCGAAATTCTGCCTTTGATCTGTAATACATTTGACTGTGGAACGACACACTGACAAACAATTGTGTATTTTGTATTGTAATGTAAAAAATACTGAGCTAATTACAATAAAAAATG
Source organism: Hoplias malabaricus (assembly GCF_029633855.1). NCBI lineage: Eukaryota > Metazoa > Chordata > Actinopteri > Characiformes > Erythrinidae > Hoplias > Hoplias malabaricus. The sequence continues at coordinate 23,197,866 of NC_089804.1, read as the reverse complement.
TTTCAGTGTCTTGTCTTGGTGCCAAAACTTCCCCAAAATGATCAGTACCTCTTAAAGCAACACTCAGCAAATTCCTCCAATATTCATCACAATTTGAATTATACTGACATTGAGTGTACTGGATGTATCAGAGATTGTGTAAAAAACCTGTTTTACACATGGCACCCCATGTGGTGGACCTGCTGTATGAGCTGCTCCAGAGCTGTCTGATTTAACTGACGCTTACAAGATTTTTATTCTGCCTCCGCAGCTTGCTTTGAGTTCCTCACATCTGCATTTAGATCTTGGCTCCTGACTCATTCCCCAATATTTCCAGTTCTTCTTTTGAACCTCTGTGTCTCGTGGATTTGTTCAAAAGTTTTTCAAGTGTTTTTTGAGGATTTTTAACCTTCAGATTGTGCGTGTGTATATATTCTTTTTATTATTTATTTATTTATGATTTGTTTATTTTTTTTAAACATGTTTTCTTCAAACATGTCGTAATTTTGTATTAAAATACATGTCTAAATATAAGAAACCATTTTAGTCCTCCACTGTGTCTAGTCACGTTACAACGAAGATAGATTTGAAGTCTGATGATTCATGTTTATGTTATTACAAGTTCAACATTTGTTGGCAATGCCTGATTTAGCTAGATTCAGCTTATATTATGTGTTATCAAGCAAGTAAGTAGTATAGAAATGACCACAAAAATACAATAGAACAATTTCATTCAGGAAATGCTTATATAAGACAGAGTGAAATCCAAATGGGTAGAAATTTACTTGCTGTTTGATTGTTTGTCATTTCGCAGTTGAATATTATTGTTACTCTCTTAAAGCCAAAGTGTTCTTATGGTGATGCAGCTAAATGAGGGGGTCTGTTTTTTCTTTGCCGTCCTTTACTGCAGGTTTCTATGTGCTATATTTAATATTATAGTATATTGTGGCCTGTTATTTAGCTGACTGCTGTTTTCTCTCATGCCTGTTGTCTGGTCTTTGAACTGAATCAATCTCACCATTGCTCACTCACTCGCTTGCCAAGTAGTCGTATCCGGATACCTTGGAACGTCACAGATAACTTGTATGCTGGCGCCACTGGGTACCAGTTTTGTCTTTCTTCTTTTTTTCTTTAAAAATCACTGTGCTTTAAAACAAGCTGGTTTTGACGCACATAATTTGTCTGAAATGAAATGGGATGCTCTGGAGCAGCTGCACATGAGACTAAGATCAACATGTCCAGGGCCAGGTGGCATATAAAATCCCCTTGCTGTGGAACAGTGTAACTGCATTCTCCTTAGAGATTTTTTTCCCCCCAAGCTCTCCATTAGTACCATTCATCTTATGGAAAAAAATGTTGATTGAGGATGTGTCCACAAATTTTGGCCATAAAGTGCATCAGCTTATTTCCCACATTTGGTGTCAGATCAGCTTGTCCAGGTACATGTCAGGAGAAAAATGAGCCCTGTACAAAATACATAGAACCTTATTGTTTTACACAGAAATTTCAAGCTTAAGTCCAGAATTCCTTATATACCACTCCCACAGCAATTTTCTTTCTCAAATTACTCAGCCCTATCTCTAGTTTTCCTTTTCAGTGTTAACTGTCCTAATGGAAAATATGAATACACCTTGTGGAGACTGCAATTGTAAGCTATAAAGATCCCTAGAGTTTAAACTGAACCCTCCCCCAGCTCTAAAGCACCTGATCCAGCCACTCAAACGTGTCTGAAGACATTCATTATCCACAGCAGGTGTGGTTCTGTCTCAGTGTGCAAATGGCTATCATTCGAGAATGCTGTTGAGCATCCATCCAGCATTTTTTGTGAAGTTACAACCTCAATAAGGATTTAATTACATGGTGTAACAGGATTAAGTTTATTTTGTCTTTTGATTTCATTATTAAGAAAGGAATCTCAGCAAACTGTTGGAGATTTCTTGCCACATGAATATAAGCACAATGTAGTAGAGCTATCTCTATCAGCTATACTCAGTCAATCTGTTCTTCAGTTATTAAAGAATGTTCTGTAAAAAGACAAGATATTTAAACATGCTTAACATAACACTGTGTGAGAATTGGTACCTGTGCTCTTGAGCTCTAGAGTTAATTCTGAACAGAGCTATTTAGACACTAAGAAAGTGCTGTTTTGTTTGTTCCACCTGGTATTTAGACCACAACGTGTCATGTGTCGTGTGATATATCGCCTTTTAAGGTGATGTTCATGAGTGTAATAAAAATTTCCATGCCAATAGACTTTAGATTTAGTTATGTGGGTGGGTGGTGTTAATTGTAAACAGGGATGTAAAAACATGGACTATATCATACTTCATCAGGCATTGGAAAACACACAAGGATAGGTGTGTTTAGTTTACACTAGCTGCCTAAACTTCATTCCAGCTCTATGCAATACAATTCTTTTACGCCTCCCTACTCTCAGCTCAACCCTGGGTTGACATATTTACTATACACATGACTTATTGACATATCTACTGTACAAAACAAAGTGATGTTGCTTCTAGCTTGATCTGATTTAGAGTTGTCTCAATTCTTTTTCATTTGTAAAAAGAAAACCAAAGATACTGTTGTTTTTATTATTATTTTTAAATAAAATTGTAATGAAATGTGTATGATTTAAACAAACAAAAATACCACACACACACACACAAAAGTACTCGGTCACAGACAATGTAAACTTCTTTTTTGTTTCTCACCATACTGTCCCACCATAAAAGACGCAGGGCTTCTGAACATAAACAAACATTGACAAGGCCAAAGAAAATAACTTACCGTATTTTCCGCACTGTAAGGCGCACCGGATTATAAGGCGCACCGGATTATAAGGCGCACCTTCATTGAATGACCTATTTTAAAACTTTGTCCATATATAAGGCGCACCGGATTATAAGGCGCATACAATAGACGCTACAGTAGAGGCTGGGGGTTACTTTATGCATCAATTAGATGGAGCTGCGCTAAAGGGAATGTCAACAAAACAGTCAGATAGGTCAGTTCAACTTTATTAATAGATTACAACCCAGCTTAGTTTAAGGTAAAACATGTAGTGCAAATGTTAATATACCCCACATGGGGGGGGGGGGGGGGGACGACTGTTTAGTCTTCTTTACTTGGCATAGGTCATCTTGTTGCTTCCTCCACTTTCGCACCATTGATTCGTTAATGTTAAATTCTCTTGCTGCTGCTCTATTCCCGTGTTCTTCTGCGTGACTGATCGCCTGAGTTTAAACTCTGCGTCATATGCGTGTCTCTTAATAGGAGCCATTTTGGGGGGGGGGCAATTTTGAAATATATATACCGGTATATATCCAGCATGCACCGCGCGCGGAAGAAAATTTAGTAGGCGGCTGCTTACCGTAGTTGCCAGACCTGTTGTGGCTCAATATTGGTCCATATATAAGGCGCACCGGATTATAAGGCGCACTGTTGGCTTTTGAGATAATTTGAGTTTTTTAAGTGCGCCTTATAGTGCGGAAAATACGGTATTGTTCTTTTAAAACGTGTGCAATATAATGTGTTTCTGACCAAAATTATGGGTTCCCAAACATAACTAGCAATGTGGTCTTTCTTCCAACAGGTTTTGTGATGGGGGGAGCAAAGAGCAAGACGAAAGACCCAGGTCAGAGGTCACTGAGTCTGGATGGCACGATCGGCATGGGCTCCTCTAGTGGTCACCACTTCAGCTCGGTTCCTCAGACCCAGACACCCAACAGGAGCCCAGCAGTGGGCAGTAGCCTCCAGAACACCAATTTTCTCACTAACCAGCCTGAGCTTGCCCTGTTTGGAGGAGTGGAGCAGCCCAGCAGCATCATGTCTCCTCACAGAGGTCAGGAGTATTCAGGACTTTTTGCTCAGGCCCAAAAATTGGTTTTGAAGTTTTCAGTAGCAGAACGTTTTGAAATTCCCAATTTCTTTTCATAGAGAAATGTGCATGACATGCACAATGACACATGACATCAGTGGTCTGTTACATCTGTATAGTTCTCCCTCATACCAACTTAACCTTTAGTTATTTCTTTCTCACAGGAGGTGTCACTACGTTTGTGGCTTTGTATGATTATGAATCGCGGACGTCTGCAGATCTGACATTTAAGAAAGGAGAACGATTGCAGATCCTCAATAACACGTAAGTCAAGGCTCAAGTCCAGTCTCAGCAGCTTAGTAATTATGAGATGATCTTTTTTATAAGTGAGTGCAATTACAATTACAATATTTAGAAAAAAGTCCATAAGAGTCACTCAGTAATCAGACTTCTGTTTATGCTTGCTTGGCACCTCACAGTAAACTCACCACACTACAACAAGTGAAAAAAATAAACCTCCTGGCAGTTTTCTTTGTAACACAGGGCACCATTACAGGGTAGTATTTATTAGGACTTTATGAGATAATTTGTAACCATTTTAAGATTTTATCATTTTGAAGTTTGTACTCTTTACTCTTTTCTGTGAAATTTGTCTTTGTCTAGTCCAAACAAAGAAATCGGTAGACATGCACTGGACATCCCTATAACTGAGATAAAAATACAGACTCCTTCATCAGGCTTCTTGAAATTGGATAATGGCTTTAATATGACTACAGGCATTTGGAGTATGTGGTAGGGCAGCACAGTCATGCAACAGGTAGTGTCACTGTCACACAGGTCCAAGGTCCTGTGATTGCAGGTCCATACCCTATCTTGGTTTGCTGTCTTGTGAGGTGTGTTCTTTCTGTGCCAGTGGGGTTGCTTCCAGGTGCTTTGCCCACCCCCAAACACACACACACACACACACACACACACACACACACACACTCCGACAAGCACATGTTCATAGGTTGACTGGCTATTCAAAAGCCCAATACATTACATTGCATTAGTTGTGTTTAAGCAGAATTTCAAGGTTGTTGTTTGTCAGATTTCTGATTGTTCTTATTCCTGAATGAAAAAGAGAGATAAATATGCATAAGCTCTGTCCCTAAACTCTGTCAAGATAAAAAACATTCCACAAACTGAAATATTATATAATTTAAAGTAATCCAGACACGACTTTACTTTGTAATAATTCACTCATTCAGAAACATGTGGCTATTACTAGTTATTAGTTGTTATAGTAGCTTATAAGTTAAATAAGCTAGTTATTACTTAATAGTTTAAATAATTGTCTTATTATAATTAATTAAATTATGTTTAATTAAAGATTAGATTATTCCATCACACTCACAACTCATACACACATTTTTATTTGGCTCTTCTACCTCTCAAACGTACACTACATTTGTGTTATAAAGTTCTATTGTAACAATGTTGCTTCCTTCTGGATATGAAGCGATATCTCGTTTATCTCTTAATCAACACCTGATTAGAATTAATCTGATAGTTAATATTAGAAGAAAAACATAAAGTATTAAAAACTAATGTATATTAATGAGCTGAGGCTCTGTTTGGTTTATTTAACAGATTTCTCATGTCCCCATGCAGTGTTACACAGTAATTATCAAATCAAAGCCCTGCATAATTCAAGCACAATAATAATAGTAATAATAATATTGTCCCTCAAAAACTGTGCTTTAAAAGGATGTAATGTTATGTTTTCTTAATGAAATACTGGTCATTCTTTAGTTTAAGTGCTTAACTTTATGCATACACTTCTATTTTTATGGGGCACTTAATTTTTGGCATGATTTTATTTTAAGGCCTGTTTCTTATGAGTTAATTAACCCTCAGCAGACAATAAATCGTGCCCTAGTACACGTCATATCATTTGTAATTGTGCAAAAAAAATATTTACGAAGGAAAAAAGGAGAAAATAATTTGCAATGGACAACATTAATTTTCCAGTATATTCAAACCAGTTCTGTTTGGATAACTGTCAGGAATTTTTATGATATATCAGAGGATACCTAGAGCTTTCAAACTTTTTATCAGTAAACAACAGGTAAGGGTTTTGCACAAGTAATACGTTATTTTGCAAAATTAAGTGGAACTCACTTTTTAATGCTTTCACTTGGTAAATATAAATAGAAAGTGGTGCTTCATTCTGTCTATTTAATGGTGAATAGAGCTTTTATCTCTGCTTTGTTTGTCATTTCTCCCTAATGCTGCATGGTTAAATTTAGGAGAAAATACAACTACAGGTCAGTAACTCTGCTCTTTTATGCACCTTTCTTCTGTGGCTCTTTTACACCGTTCATTTTCCTTGTGTTTGCACAGGTTTGATAAGTGACCTGTGAAATTATCCTTGTTTATATAAAATATTGCATCATACAGTGCCAGAAACTACATAATATATGACTGTTAGACATTGATGAACAACTACACACCGTTTGAGGTGTTATTTTCACATGCACAAGAACAGACTTGTATCTTGCTTTTCGCCACAAAACTAAAAATCATAGGAATGCGTTAAAAACATTCAACATCAGTTTAAAATGTTTTCTATCACCAAAATATTGCTAGCAGTATTAATGAAATGTATTTTTTTTCTAGTTACAGCTCACAGGAGATAAAGAAACAATTTGCATGTTGGTCCCTGATTAAAGCTGTTTATGCTCCATATAGAGGGTCCCTTACATGAGAGTGGCCCTTTTTATAATCTGTTTAATTTTTTGGTTTGGTATGTGATTCATTAATACCCTGATTATTCGTGTGTGTTTTTCAGGGAAGGAGATTGGTGGTTGGCTCGTTCTTTAACCACAGGAGAGAGTGGATACATCCCCAGCAACTACGTCGCTCCTTCAGACTCCATCCAAGCTGAAGAGTAAGCCCTTGCCCATAGTCTGAGAAGCACTGATTAATATGTTCCAGCCAATGACATGAAGACAAATGTGTCAAAAAATTGTCTGGAAAAATTCTTAGTCTCAGAAAACTGGGAACTCAGCTTACCTACAAAAATGGGAAACATACACAGTAAGAAAGCATTGAGATAAGACAAAAAACGATTGCAGACAAATTGTGATATTTAAAGTTACGAAAAAATGTAAGCTTATAATTAAGACACTTGTACATACATCACAACAATATGACAAATAAATTAACATACATTTGTATGCAATTACATTTAAACACAAGCTGTCACTTATATGGAACCCATATCAATTTTGATTATTGGTATCATCAAATTATTATTATATTTCATATACTCAGTCATTTTTTTTTGCAAACAAATAGACAATCTGATATTTTTCTTTTAACTGCAGGTGGTTTTTTGGTAAAATCACTCGCCGTGATTCAGAGCGACTTCTCCTCAACATTCAGAACCGCAGAGGAACTTTTCTCGTCAGAGAGAGTGAGACCACGAAAGGTGAAGTAAAAGTTACCAGTTGTACTGCTGTGTTCAAACCCCTGGTTAAATTAATTTTTTGTTGATTTTCTAAGTGAAAAAATGTGACACACCATCTACAGATAACATACTGAATCATGTTTTTATTTAATTTTTTTATCATTATTATTATTAATGTTATTGTCATAATTAATTTTTGATCTACTAAGGTTAACTTTGGATATAGTTACAAAATAATATAAGAAACGCACAAAGTAGATTTTATGTTTTGTGTTAAATTCTATATTAAAATATTTAGAAGTTTGTTCTCTGTGGAATATGCATTCACTTATTTTCTCTTAAAAAATCAACATAAACGTCTTTAATCACAGCACAGTGACAGCACAGCACAGAACAGGTGATGTCACTGGGGTTGTGCTTTCAAACTCCATCTCAGGTAAAGAGAGCTGTGTTCTTCCTGTGTTTGCGTGGGTTATTTCCAGGTGCTCTGGTTTCTTCCCACAGTTCAAAAGCACATGCCGGTAGCTGGTTTGGTTTTTTTAAATGAACTGGCGCCATGTCCTGAATTTTTGATTTATTATTATTATTAATTTTTAGGTGCTTACTGCTTGTCTGTCTTGGACTATGACAACATGAAAGGTCTGAATGTGAAACATTATAAGATCAGGAAACTGGACAGTGGAGGCTTTTACATCACGTCCAGGACTCAGTTCTCCAGCCTTCAACAGTTGGTCCTTCACTACCGCAGTGAGTTCAATATTCTATATTTAAATAGTCCCTCCGGGAGTATGCTGATGTATAAGAATTTGAACCTGCTTTTCTTTATTTCTAAGTGTATTTTCACATTTAAATATGGAATTTTTATTCAAATTTCAGTAAGCAATTTTTGCTTATTTGATTACATTGAAAAAAATATATTACAATGTACCACAACATTCTCACAGATCATGTTTTATATTATTATTTATTTTTTCAGTTAAGCAAATAACCTTGGTGTTTTATGTACAAGATATAATTTTCATAAAAAATAAAATAAAAAAACATCAGCAACAGCTTTCACACACAGTTGTATATTTTTACCATTTAGAAAAACAGGTGAGTGTGTCAATAAAAATTGTTTTCTTGAAAGCCTTAACCCTAACATCTTCATTCGTTCAGTAGCTGCTGTAAAAGCGTGTATATAAAACAATTTTTTTTTCTGTTACTGTTCCAGCACATGCAGACGGACTGTGCCATGTTCTGACGGACATTTGTCCAATGCTCAAGCCTCAGACACAGGGACTGGCGCGGGATGCCTGGGAAATACCCAGAGAGTCACTCAGACTGGATGTAAAACTTGGACAAGGCTGCTTTGGAGAAGTCTGGATGGGTAGGGGAAAATTTGACATTTTTAGTCAGAGATGGGTAATTGCAATAAAATAAAGGTACCTTCCCCAGAAAGCAACTAGAAGTACAAATGTAGCTGTGGAAAATCACAACTTTAATTCTTTTAGTAGTGCAGTAAACATTCTTGCTATATTTCTGCTGTCAAACCTAAAAATAAATATAAATTATTGTACTTTTTCTTCTGTTAAACACTGTGGAACAATGTGCAAATACAAATAATCAAAATAATTCAGAATACACTCTTTTTATCTTTAACTTCAATTACAAAGCAAACAGACCGCTTGAGAGACCACTTGAATTTCAACGTAAAGGTTTTACTTTAATCTCCTTGATATACTGGAATATACTGTGGTCAGATTTGAAACCTCAAGCTTCAAAACTGTTATTTTATAGATTGATTGTCTGTCAATGAAATTAACCATAATATTCTTCTTAAGGCACATGGAATGGGACAACGCGAGTGGCGATAAAAACCTTAAAACCTGGGACCATGTCTCCCGAAGCTTTTCTGGAGGAGGCTCAGGTTATGAAAAAACTCAGACATGAAAAACTGGTCCAACTTTATGCTGTCGTCTCAGAGGAGCCTATCTACATCGTCACTGAATATATGAGCCAAGGTCTGGACCTAGCTACAGAGTTACCATGATCCTTTAACTTCTGAATGATTAATCCTTTCATATTGCAGTTGAATTAGTTCATTAGTAATTATTTAAACCCAGAGTATATGGAGGGTGTCCATAATTTAAAGTGTATCCCAGCAGTGACAGAAAATGTATATAAGAGACAGAGTGAAACGAGTAAATATGCATCTGTGATAGTAGAAATACAGCAAGGAAAATGAAATCTCTTCTTTCAAAGCTCATCAAAAATACCTCTGTTTTTTCCCTCCCCATAGGAAGCCTGCTGGACTTTTTAAAAGGAGACAAGGGGAAATACCTGCGACTTCCGCAGCTGGTGGATATGGCGTCCCAGGTACAGTGCTATAAACCTGGAAGTGTTTTTTCCAATAAATTTTGTTTCTATCATTCTGACATCTAATGGCCTTAATAAATCATAGATTCTGTTCCTAATTGTATTTTAAACTTGGCCACTCCAATGTGGGTGAAAGGGTGCATGTAAAGCAATGAGGAACTACAGTGTGAAATTGTACAACTACCAAGTACTCCTGTATGGTTAGTGATACTGAGAGGAACAACTGACAGTGCAGGAACAAGGAGGAAGTGTAGAAACAAGGACCATAATATTATTGCTAGAGATGCATGAATATCGATACTGATATCAAATTCATATCAACAGTCTGTAGCATCTCGTGTTACTAATTTATAGATAGATAGATTTTTTTTTTTATCCCAGGGGGAAATTCAAATTATTGGTGGTGTAATGTGGGGAAATGCTAAATAAAAAATTCCTGAAAGTTCCTGAAATTAACATAAAACATTTTTTTAATTAAACAATTTTTTTGATTAATAACTACACTATTACACAACGCTCCCGATTTGCTTAATTCTAAGTAAGTATCGCTATAAGCAAGTACAAAAATACACATACTCGTATTCATACACGGTTGGAAAATGCTATTTATGCATCCCTGGTTATGGCTGATCAGTGTGTACTGGGTCATTCACTGACTAAAACTAATTAGACGTAATATGCAGTTTTATATAGAATATATACAAAAAAAATTACTGTCAACATATTCTGTCTAAGTGTATTTACTATTTAATTATTTTCAGATTGCGGCTGGTATGGCTTATGTGGAGAGAATGAATTACGTCCACAGAGACTTGAGAGCAGCGAATATCCTGGTGGGAGATAACCTCGTTTGTAAAGTGGCTGATTTTGGATTAGCGCGTCTCATTGAAGACAATGAGTACACTGCTAGACAAGGTGAGGTTATTGTAATATACTGCATTCCTGCTTACCGTACTTTCATTAGAAATTAGTCCAAACTAGAGCCGTTCAGTCCGGTTAAGATTTGTCCATCTCTCAGATCTCTGAGAGATTTCTAGAAAGGGCACACAAGGATATAAACTAGGGCTATTTCAGATTATTTGTATTTTCATATCACATTACAAAAATCAATTAGGTAAATCAACATTTAACATATTTATTAGCTATGTCAAGTATAACTTTTATTGCCCTGTGAAGGACTGGCACTCCAGGGTATGTTCCTGCCTTGCGCCCAATGATTCTGGGCTCCGGACCCACCGCCACCCTGACCTGCGGTTACAGATAATGAATGAAAAGTATATCATTTACATTATGGCCTTTAACAGACACTCTGATACAGAGCATTGTTGTTTATTCATAGATTTGCATCCCAGCCACAACAAATATTAATGATCCAAAATAGCTCTAGATACAGGAGTCAATATAGATACCTAGAAAAAGTAAAATGCAGAATAGAAGTAAAAACCCAACATAAGTACGACGACTGCATGGTGCAGTAAAAAAACACACATTTTCACTTTATGTTTGAAGACTGTAAAGGCCTCTGCAGATTAGATGGAAAATATGATTATTGCTGTTGTGTTTTTATTATTTCTGAAATAAGGTGCAAAGTTTCCCATTAAGTGGACTGCTCCAGAGGCCGCACTGTATGGGCGTTTCACCATTAAATCAGATGTCTGGTCCTTTGGGATTTTACTTACAGAATTGGCCACCAAAGGACGAGTTCCTTATCCAGGTAAAATATATGTATATTTTGGTGTGAAAATAATGCATCTTCTACAGGGAACATTTTAATAGTTTAGCAAGTAAATTCAGCATGGTCTGTATAATACTGTAAACAATCTTTTTGTTACTAACTGAAATCATGTTAAAGCTTGTTGATGTTTCTTATGGTTCTCATTATGAATTAATAGTTTTACTGTTTTTTTTTTTTGTTGTTTTTTTAACTGGTTATTTAAAATTTTGTTCAGTGACAATATCTGGTAATTAATAATACAGACATTTTCACCTATTTAAAATATTTCTTGAGACAAAGCAGTGATCTGACAATGTAATAAGACTCATTCATGTTTTAAAATTCAAAGAAGTGCAATAATATTTTAAATCATTTAAAACATTTTTAAACCTTTGTCAAGGAGAAGATTTATTGAGTAGATTTAAGTTGATTTAATTTTATATTAATGTTATTTATTTATTTTCTTTGCAGTGCAGAGGTACATGCAAAATGGCAAAAATATTAATATATTTCTTTAGGACCAGGTGAAGCAAAGGTTAGCAATGAATATAAATGTAAATATGAATGTTTTTCTGCAGGAATGGTGAACAGAGAGGTGTTGGACCAGGTTGAGCGAGGTTATCGCATGCCATGTCCACCCGAATGTCCAAGTTCAATGCACGAGTTGATGCTGAGTTGCTGGAGGAAGGAACCTGAGGAGCGGCCCACATTCGAGTACCTGCAGGGCTTTCTGGAGGACTATTTCACTTCTACTGAGCCCCAGTACCAGCCTGGAGAAAACCTCTAGAGAGGGCTTCCAATGCCAACAATCTGACTGCAAACATGTGGGTAATGAGCTCCTGCTCAAGTTCCTGTGTTTATTCTGAGAAAGACAAGATCTCTCCACATACGACTACAGTCAAATGTGAAATTGTGTGCAATCCCCTTGTCAAATGACATCTTTTTCGTTGATTTTCTCTGTGAAATATATGGCAGCCTACTCATTCAACTGCAAAAACAGCTTCTACATTTATGGGAAGACATTACACTGGATTTAGTGGAATATTACTGTGGGTATTTGATGGCATTCAGCCACAAAAACATTAGTGAGGTCAGGTACTAATGATGGGGTATAAGTTCTGTATCCCGGCTAATTCTAAATGCACTACAGATAATGGAGTTCCATTGCTCCATAGAACGTGCTGCTAGCTTTTAAATGGCACCCCATCACTGCAGTGAACACAGGTTTACTGCTCCATGGCTCAGTGCTGTGGGGGCCAGATTTATCTGTATTTTAAAGTATGGGAAATAATTCAGTAAAAGTCATTTTTATAAATTTTTGGACATACAGTATATATTTTACTCAGAAAATCAACAATGTTTAATTTGACCAGAGGTACAAAAGCTTCTGCATAATACTGTATGTCTGTCTGAAATGAGAGATGATCAGAAACTAGTCCTCCAAATCCTGAGTGAGTGTGGTATTTTTGTTTGTTTGTTTTGTTTTTTGTTTGGACAGCTGGACAAAGGGTACGAGTATTAAAAAAAAAAAAAAAAGAAAAACAATTAAAAAAGAAACTATAAAATCCTAGAAAATTCTGTCTGTTTGCCAGATATTATATTTTTCACCCAGCGGAGTACTGCCACGTGCCCAGAGGTGCCAAAGTATCTATCCATATTTTTTGCCACCCCCCCCCACACACACCCCTTGTCCAATTTTCCTCTTATCTGAGTGTCTGTTGTCAGTGCTGAGAGGGAGTTTTAGATGACACATTATTATTATTCTTTATTATTGTTTACTATTGTTGTATTATTTCCCTCCAGATTATTACTATTTAATGGTACTTTTTAAAATCAAAGGGCTGCTGCTGATGACATATAATTATGATAATTGTGATATTTTCTGTCTTGTTTCTGACGTTTTACAAAACAAACCTAAAGGGTCAGACACTTTTAACAATGATCATTAAACAAAAACAGCCTGAGGTATGGTTTTCTGTTTGATTACTTAGTTGTGAGGATTTTAAACAGTTTTTCAAACAGAGACACTTGGTGTAATATAGAAGGCATTTCTTGCTTATTAAACTTTCACGTATTAAATATTTATTATTATTTAATAAGATACAAGGTTGTATCACTGCCCTTATCAGTAGAAGAAAGGAAATGATGAATAGGTTGCATTCATTTAATAAAGTACCAGAATCAGTTCAGAAAGAAGAGGACTTATTTCTTTTGTCTGTTTGTATTTGTGTATTTATTGTACATCCTGATAATACCCATGTTTGTAAAAGCAAACACAAAAGCAGACTTCCAGCTTTTGTGATCACCCACAAACTGAAACATTAATTTTCTGAACTATTTTACATTTAATTATAAGCAACATAATCTGATTTCTCGCCTTCTTGACACTCACTGTTGCCTAATCTCTCAAACCTACAGTAGAAGAAATCTGGTGAAAAATAAAATAATGAGGGGTTTTTGTTTGTTTGTATTTTAAAAAAAAAAAATCATCTCTTTAAATTCATCATTTAAAAACAGGATTGGTCTCTCAGTGGTCGATGCCCCATTTGTTCTATAGAATTTAATTTAATTCAGTGCTTAATATGCCTTACTACATGTATTATTTTAACCCTTTCTGTGCATTAATGTTGAGAAATTTTGCTTAATATTTTTTAAAAGTACTTTACCCATGCAAGCTACTCACTTAGTCACAATTGAGGACTGTGCCTTTAAAAATGACATAAGTGGCTTGTGTTAAAAGGGGAATTCCTCCAAAATATGTTTTGAAATGCTCCATTCTAGGGAAAGTCAGAGTAGTTGAGAGTAGTGATGAATGTAACCAGACATCTGCCTCTAAAAAAACAAAAACTCCTCTCAAAAATGTTTTACAGTAAATTGTTATAAATATGTCAAAATTGAGCATACTTTTAAAAGGTCACTTGTGATTTTGGAGAGGAAATAAAATGCTATATCTTTATAAAACATGGAGATATCTGGTTCCATTCACAACTACTGGATAGAAAGCCTTAGGTTTCTCTACAAACCACCACTTCTCACCAGAACACATTCTATCACACTGTTTATGTCACACACACACGTAATTATTTGTGGGAGGGGAAAAAAGTATTTCTTTATTTAGACAGATTTAAATCCTGTTTTTTGTTTATTTTTTTGTTGTGGGTTTTTTTTTTTTTTTTTTTGCGCAATCCCCTCTGATGTTCAGTCTGGATTGAGCTTTATTGACGTCTTCATTAACATGATGATGATGATAATAATAACAATAATAATATGCCAGCTAGTAACAAACACAAGTTTGTTCCTAGTTACAGAAATAAAACCGTCCTGGGAAGGCTTTACACTAAATGCTGGAGGAACATCACCCTGAGGATTTGCTGGCACTCACAGAGAGCTGATAATTACCTCCTGAATACTAAATTATACCAAAGGTGATTTAACTCCATCACTCCAGAGAACACAGATATACTGCTCCATAACGGATGCTGGGGGGATGTGTACCAACATTGGAATTTTGCATGGTCCCATTTCATTTCAGGCTCTTCATTAGGGAGATTTATACAAGCTGGATGTGAACAATTGGTCTGTGATTGAACACGAATAGCTGAATTTACTCAGTATAAGGTGTCTTTTCAAATTTTGGGACATGTTTGTAATAAGTTTGTCTCAGAACATGACAAAATTGTAAATTTTTATGTTGTATTTGAACTGTTCTGCAGATTTTCTTTTTCTCTCAGTATATAAATCCACTAATTTAAAACATCTTTTCATGTACTTTTTTACAATTTATTCGATTTTGAGACTACTGACATGCGCTACATGGTTGTAGCTTGAATTAAATCCCTTAACCTCTTGCGTTTGTGCTGAGAAAAGCCATAAACACATACAACTGCTGTTAAATTCTGTAAAATAAGTTTTGTTACTGAATGAAAAAGCAGCTCTAGAAATAGAGTAGTTACTGATCTGTGAACAAACAGATTTTATTATTGATCATGAGTTTTCATGTTTTTCTTTTGCGTTTTTGGTTTGTGTGTGTGTGTGTGTGAAGGGAGGAGGTGTGGGGTCTTTTTATGAAAGATAAAGAAGGACAAACTTAATCATGGAACGGTGGAAATTTTTGTAATTTATTCATTAAAACAAAGCTCTAGTTTTAGGACAGTGCATGTTGTTGATATTTTACTAATGACTAACTTTTTAAAACAATATTATTATTATTAGTAGTAGTAGTAGTTATCATCATCCTGTAATCTCAATCAATCTGAGTGATGCAATGTGAAATTGGGGCAGGAGCATTAATATTACCTTAAAAGACCTTTTTAAAACTTTGTTTTTTTTTAAATGTTTTTTGCACATTAAGTGTATTTCATTGATATTTAGAGCTATTTACAGAAGAATTTCGTCCATATTCTAAAGCTCCCCCTAATTCAGTGTTTGTAAACAAGGTGATGGACAGTGTTTGGTGTGACATGGTTGAGAACAGAGAAACATGGACTGTTTCTTTCTTGTGGTGGTGAACAGAACCAGACGTCTCCATGTCTACAAAATTAATACAGAATTTTATTTCCTCTCCACAACCAGAAGTGACCTCAACCAGTCTAAAGTCTTTTGTATGGAATGATGATGATGATGATGAAGATGAAATGTTACCCTGCAAAGTTCTGCATGTCTCTGTCCAGTAGGAATGTTAAACTTTTCAAAATTCTGGTTCTATTTACCACCACTGTGAACAATATTTTAGAATCAAACCAATCCGTCACTCTGTTTACATTTTAAACATTTCATTCACGTATAATTAACAGTTTACTTTCAGTTTCAGCATCTGTCAAAATAGACCGAAATGTTTCATGACAGAAGTATAGCAATAATGACATCAGGCTTTTCGTCTCAGCTACAGATTCCACTGTAAATTAGGTTAAATGGATATATTACCATGTGGTTTGTTTTCACATCTGAACCCAGTGTTTCTTCTTGTTTTTCTCATCATCAGTGCCATAAAGATATTTATTTTCTTGATTTCTTTATAGTTCTCAGGTATCATTATCTTGTGTGTTAGGCCTTTCTGTAAATTATGCTTTTTTAATGTTGAATTCTTGCAAAGTCTTTTTGCGAGATGTAACTCTTCCTCTCCCATTCATTCAGTGACGTAGAATGTTTGATGTCAAATATTACTGAGTTGTGTGTATGATCTCTTTATTTCACAAAGTGAGATGAGGCATGTTGTTATTCTCTATTTGGCCTCATGTCTGAACAAGTAGTTTTGGATCTAAGATGCATTCTTCAGTGGCAAAAATGAATGGGAGTTTTGAAAAATCACTGCTGTGGTAAACATGTTTCCAAACCCAATTTATTTGCAGTATGAACTTCTTTTCCAACACATGTAATTGTATTCTGTGAATTATGCACTCATGCAGAAGTATGATTTATGCTACATGCTAACTGCACTGGCATCATGAGCTTTGTGCATTGTGGGAGATTAGAGGTTTTCTCTGTATAAAGATCTGGTTTGTGGAATTTAATAATAAACTTACTTTCAGTGTAAAACCATTTCAATGCCCAGGATTGTTTGCATTAGCTTGTAGAAAGTAGCACTAATAATCTTTGACTCCTAAATGAGCTTGTAAATCAGAGCAGCTACATTCAGTGAAAAAATGAACATACTGCGATCTGGTTTTGAACATTGATGTTTACCACAGGATCTGAGTGCAAGGATTTAAAAAAAAAAAAAAAAAAAAAAAAAAAAGAAAAGAAATACCTTTCATTTAAGTCAAAGAAAAACGCATTTGACACAGAACTGCTTTCTCTGGACTGAGAATGACCTCAAATGGTTAAAAGCTAGGGACCTGTTTGAATCAATGTCAAATTCAAACTGTGGAGTCGTTCATCTGTAATCAAGAGTACGGGCACTGATCACACTCAGCTATACATTTCTGTATGAAGCCTTTAGCTGTGTGTCCAATTACTTAAGACTACTTGATACCTGAAGCAAAAGAATGAGTGTTTGTGGAAGCCTATGCAGACACCGGCCAGACATTTTCTGTTGTTTACTTAATGTAAAGGCAAAGTAAATTAACAAAAATAATTTTTTTGCATTGTTTTTGTTTATTTTTTATTTTATTTTTGCTTGCGAATCAGTTTGCACCAAATGGGTCTTGTTTGATCGTATGTTATCATTATCAGTGGATGTGCAATAAATTATTATTCAAGGCTGTTTTGTAATAGAGATGTTTGTGTTTTTCTTTTTCCTCAATATTTAAACCATTTACTCCTCTGACATATTTGAATGAGCCTTTATATATATATATATATATATATATATATATATATACACACTGATTTTACTGATTTACATTTACTAGGTGTAATTTTCATCTTGGAATTTCTCCAGTTACAGACCTGGACCCTATTTATATGGGAGTGCCAAGATGAGGTTAAATGGAACAAACATTTAAGGGACTGAAACTGGTTGATTTGATAATGGCTCTTTAAAAAGAGGAAATGCTGCTCTCATTCTTTGACCCAAGCATATTAGATGTGTTTCAACAACAAATGTGTCCCTTTTACAGTACATTTTGTCTATAGCTCTGCAGGGGGGCAGTAATCTAAAATATTTTCTAAAACAATTTTTATTCTCAATACAGACCAGTAATTAATATTATGGTAATATAGTAGTAGTTAATACCGCGACCCTGAAGTGGAGAAGCGGAGAAGAAAATGATGATGATGATGATGATGATGAGTAGTAGTTAATGCTAAGCCAAACCAAACCCTACACTTAGGAGGCTATGAAGACCATAAAGGGTTTCTTTGTGTTACTGACCTGCTAAATTTGTTGTTTCTCAGAACAATTTATGTCATGGTTGTTTTAAGTTTTTTAAGTTAGTTGGTGTATAGTCCCTGGCAACATTTACTCAAGTACACGAAATAAAGATAAACTAATGATGCAGTATTTTCTGAGTATTCTTTAGTGATTAAATTAAAACTCTACTGAAATTATAGGAAATTTTATTGAATTAAATAATTTAATTACTTATGCAGAATATCCCTTTAACCTTTTCGGCTCTAGTTAATTGCCAAATTTGAATGATTATTACTTTCTAAATATTTGGAATAAATTAAAATAGTTGGGCTTTTGTGTAAAAGGACACTTTAAACTAGAAATATATGTGGTTTTTGACCCTAATATAGTTTACATATGCTTCCAATTAACTCCTAAATACCAAAAAATTTAGACGATTACAGTTTTTTTTCTTCACCATAAATGACTCTAGAAACATCAACAGTGAGCCACAGATGTTGATTTATTTATAGAACTTTACCAGAAAAGTTTAAGTGCTCCAAATATATTAATTTTGATATTTTTTCAAGTCTAAATAGACGATCACGTGGTATTTCATAGTATTTTTTTTTTTTGGGAAACTAAATTTGTTTTTTCATATATATATATATATATATATATATATATATATATATATATATATATATATGAATTACTTCAAATATACATTGCATGGTTTATGTTTGGGCTGTGAAAATCCATTTTGGGCATTATTAGGTTCTAACAAGCAAAAATGGACTTACTAGGAATGTATATATTAGTCCTTTTTGAAAAATTGTGGTAATAAATATCCAAAGTGTCAAAAATTGTGTCAAACTGTGCTCAATCACCTTGATTAAGGAGTTAAAGGTTAGTTTACCCTCTTCTGGCCGTTAAATGATATTGCATAATAAGATGAAAACTTTATACAATATTTTTTTAAAAATAAGGATTGCACATGGTTTGCTTGAGGCAGATTTCTCATTATCTGTCTTTATGTTTACATACATTACCACTTCAACGGAAAGATCACAGTTCCAGCTTTCATATGACACTTTAATCATGCAAATGTCTTAATAAAAATGTTACGAAGCAGAGAATGTGACAATTACTAGTTCGAAACCACTGGTGGTTTCATGGAGCTAATCTTAAAAGCTGCCTGCGAATGTAGCTCCATACCTATACTTTAGAAAGCAAAACATCCATTTTAACTAGGATTGAGGACACTGCATCTACCGTACCCAAATATTAGTTAGGAATTAAAATGTTTTAGATTATGTGTAAATACCAGTTTTTACTACAAATCTAGTGCACTCTGTAGGGAGTAGGGCGTAATTTGGGAAGCGGGCAAGAAAAGCGCGCTCCACCCGTCAAGTGTAGAAAGCGTGCGCGCTCCCGCTGCTTAGCGACAAGATGGCGGCGGCCGCCGGATCAGGTAAACGAACTTCGAATCGAAAGAGCGGTTTAATATTAACGAAATGACATCAGAAAACATTACATTAAGGTCCAGTGGGAAGTTTGTTATGTATCTGACGCTTTGTATAAACAGAGGCCTGTACGGTTTTGTTTTATTCCAACTTTTAACGAAACTGTGGGCTTGAAATTGACTTCTTTCTCGAATTCTGGCGTTCCACCTTAAATATTGCAGCAATTCCATTCTGGCGCCCGAAACATGCATCACAAGTATATATCTCTGCGCCTCTAGACTGGTACTTCTACACCATTTAAGGTGGAATGGAGAAATTACAAAAAGAATCCGGCTACATAGAAATGGGCTTCTGCATTGAATGGCTTAAACTGCCCTAATGTTTAATAGGCAATAGTCTGTTTTTTGTTGAAAGCAGCATTAAGTTACCACAAAA
Source organism: Hoplias malabaricus (assembly GCF_029633855.1). Classification (NCBI taxonomy): domain Eukaryota; kingdom Metazoa; phylum Chordata; class Actinopteri; order Characiformes; family Erythrinidae; genus Hoplias; species Hoplias malabaricus. Next base: position 23,177,874 of record NC_089804.1, on the reverse strand, counting down.
CATACATATTTGCAAAGTCATTTCACGGAAAGTGCTGGAACCTTCTCGGAAACAGCAGCACACCTGCAAGCGCGACTCGGCCGAATACATTAGTTTTTATTCGGCTTTTCTAAGATTGCCACAATTTTAAGTTTAAAATATATTTTTAGTCAGAACTAACGAGCTGAGATGCAGTGATTGGAACCCGCCCAATATTTGGTGTTAATTTGTATATAGCTCTTTTAGTGATTTAAACACTGATTTGCACAGCTTTGAGCAGCCGTGCTCAGATGAGTCATTCTTTTGATTTTCTGCGTTAAATCGTTCTTTGCAGAGAAGGCATTTTTGCACAATTTAAGACACAGCTTGCAGAATGTTGAATACATTTATGCAACCTATATTTTCTATTTATATAAACAGAAATGGTGTGTTACTTAAAGTAGGGATTTGCTCGTTTAAAGGATTGCATTATTGACTAATTATAATATCGGCAACACTTTATAATAAGGATACATTATTCAGGATGTGTAAGACAGTGACAAGCCTTACTTAATGGTTATGTGATGTCACTATAAATCATCAGGTAATTATAAGAAGCAAGGAATATTATTAAGTAGTATTCTTTCAGGATTTTATACAATTCTAAGATCATGTTAATCCTTGTTTCTAGCATTACTTAATGATTGTAACGTTATGTAATCATTTAAGAATGCAAATTCTGTCTTATTACTTAATACTCTGAGTACTGTACCCTTAGTGTAATGTGTTCCCCTAATGTTTTCTGAATATTTCATTGTCATACAATATGCAAGGGATAATTGTTAAAGCTAATGGGCCTGTGCACCCATGCTATAAACATTGTTGTTTGTTTTCCTCTCTTAAAACCTATAATATAATTTTAATTCAATACAAATGAGAGAAGTAAAACTATTTGTACATGGTATATCTTCATTATAAGGCTCTCTCTCTCTCTCTCTCTCTATATATATATATATATATATATATATATATATATATATATATATAAATATAAATTACAAATAAAATATGTGTTAGGCCAGCTTTAATCCAAATTTTAATTTTAGCTCTCATTTTCTGTCTCATTTCAGGCGTAAAGGTCCCCCGTAATTTCCGGCTTCTGGAAGAGCTGGAGGAAGGTCAGAAAGGAGTGGGAGATGGGACAGTGAGCTGGGGTCTGGAGGATGACGAAGACATGACGCTCACTCGCTGGAGAGGAATGATCATCGGACCCCCCAGAGTGAGTGTTACTGGATCAGAAATTTTTTGTTGTTTTTGTTTTCTATTATTTTGATTTGTATTGAACCTAAAGCCAAATTGCCACAACAAACTGAATTTACTGTTAACTAGGAACATTTATCTAGTATTTAATAGGCCATAATTGTACAATAAGAAGCTACCCCCCAGCTTTTTCCAAGTGCCAATTAACAGTAAGAATCAAAGTGCAGTGATCAAAATGTTAAAATCACAATAACTAGGTTAAATGAGGATATATACCACAAATTGTTGAGCAGCTGAAATCTTAAGAAAATCTTAGAGTTGGCAGTAATGATACTTGCAAAAGTTACTATCAATCAGTTCCCGAACAATAAAAAAATATAATTAAAAGAAATGGTGATATGAGCCAGAGGTAAGCATGTCTGTGTTTCATGTATTTTGTCTGTCCCAGGGTGTTTGGCAGGAGGCAATTTAAAATTTTTCATGTTCATAATTGAAAAAAACTGAATGTTAAATATAGATATAGTTTTTTCCATGGTATTTTCAAGAAGTGTCCCAACATTTTTGAAAATGGGTTTGTACAATATACATTGTCTCCAGTGCATTAAATAATCTTCATATCTCACTGTTAATATACTGGAAATGAGTGTGACTTGTTTGTGCATCTCTTTTGGCTTATTTGAACAGGATTTTTTTCTCTGCTCTTCTGTCTATTTTATTTGAGATATTTAAAGCCTTTTGCTTAACTTATTTCTTGTATGCTTCTGATTTGTGTCAGATATGTCTTTTTTTTAACATATATAAACCTCATATGTCTCCAGACGATCTACGAAAACAGGATGTACAGCCTGAGGGTGGAATGTGGGCCTAAATACCCTGAAACACCTCCCTTTGTCAGATTTGTGACCAAGATCAACTTAAACGGTGTGCATAACTCAAATGGTGTGGTAAGTAATTTGGATATGTTAACATACAATACAGTAAACAACTGGTTTTATTCTTTCTACATTTGTTGAGTTGTTAAATACATTCTGAATACTACAACTTTGGAAGTGACATATAAAAAAAAAAAAAATATGTATATATGAACATCATCACACACATCAAGAAATGTCACAAACCGTAAATTAGGTGTCCAATCTGCAGTTTCGATCCTAACTAGAATACACACAATCCTGCACCTTTTAAAAGTCATTAAATTCTTGTACCAAGAAAACATTCTTGGAGTTGTATGGTGACTGACATTGTGTAGAGAATAAATCAGAATTTGCCCTTTACCAAATTTTATGTCTTATTTAAAAGTTTTATCTTAATTCTGACTTACCATGCAGGTCTGCAGCATAGATTATACTGGGTTTATTAAAGTGCTAACTTATTTATTACATGACAACAAGCATCATGGAATTATGATATACAAAATGGAAATATCCAAAATATTTTCTTAATAAATTGTTGTAGATTTGTGTTCTCCCCGTGTCCATATGTGTTTCTTCCGGTTGTGCTTTTCTCAAATCATTCAGCTCTAATCACTTTATTTATATATTTATAATAATAAATACATGTATGCGGAAACCAGATGTAATGAACTCCCATCAAGTGTGTGTGTGTTGTGTTTTTCAGGTTGATGTGCGAGCAGTTTCCTCATTGGCCAAATGGCAGAATTCTTACAGCATCCGTGTGGTTCTGCAGGAGCTCCGGAGGCTAATGATGTGCAAAGAAAACATGAAACTTCCCCAGCCTCCGGAGGGACAGATCTACAGCAACTGAGCCTCTTTCTTCATCCTTGTTTCATCCCTCAACTTGCTTCCATTCACAGTACACCTACACACATACACAACAGCACACTGACATATAAACACACCTTCAGCCACATACTCGTCTTCTTTTTTCCAAGACTCTTGAAAATGTCCCTTCTCTTATACACCAAGCCCTGTCCCCTTTTCGCTGCAGCTGCCAATGAGCACTCCCCTCCCCTCGGGAGCTCCCATTGCACAAAAAAAAAAACCCAACCACAAAGAAAAAAAGATTAAAAAAGGGAGGTGTGTGCACCAGACGATACGATACAAAATATTGTACATCTTACTAATCTTCTTTTTTAAAATCTTTATTTGTTATACATGCAGATTGTACAAATAACATAAATGTTCTTATTAAGTGTAATCTCGTGTGTGTGTGTGTGTGTGTGTGTTTTAATTTCTCAGTGCATATTAAAGAAAGGTGACGGCATACCATAGATGCTGGTGAAACAGCCTGTGTTTGGATGAACTACGTAGATGATACTGGTTTTATTTTAAAGTGAATTTGCACTGATTTTTCACATGTCCAAGTGAACGCAAATCAACAGAAATTAATGTGATGTTGATTGTAGAGGCTCAAATTTGCTTACCGTTCAAAATGGCCCAGTTTGAATGTCACATAAACCAATGCTGTCCTCCTGTTTAGCCTAGGATGCTTGATCATGCATAAGTCACAAGAAGTGTTTCAGTCTGGACTATTATTTGAATTAGTACTGATACAAAGATATCAGTGTTGAAGCCAGAGTAAGCAGAGGTTGGAAATGTTTATTTAAATGTAATTGTCTTGGTAAATAAAAACAAACCTTAACACTTGGAGCAAAATAAAATATACTATATGGGCCTTTTAATGGTACCTAACAGAGACTAGGATTACACTTCATTTATGTGTGAAATTTAAAATATTAATTACTGAATATATTAGTACTTAGAGAAATATGTTTTATTTAAAATGTAATAATGAACAATGGGTAACTGCAGTGCTTTCAGTGACATTTTTGAAATAGCAAGTTTTACAGCGACGATTTTACTTGTTTGACCACAGTTGAAGCTTCTTTAAATATTTTTTTTTTTTTTTTTTTTTGTCACCGGCATCCATCTTCTTAAAGCTTAAAACACAGATTTCTGGTTCTACGTGTTGTTACTGAAAACATGCTAGTGTTATTGTTGATATATCATGTCACACAGATGTTCTGGATACAGCTGTTTTATTCAAGACTTGGACTTAGACCAATTTCTTTTTAAGCAGGAAACTACAAACTATTTTCTGTTTTATTTTAAAAAAAAGTTGTTTGATGTGGAATGGTTGGTTGAAGAACATTTAACGACTTTCTACAACACACATGCAACAACCTACATGTGCTTGTTCATGGCAAAATAGTATATCTGAAAAGATAATGTTTTTGTTAGGGGACTATTTTGTCTTACATCTACCTGCATGTTCTACACCTGGGTGTAGAGGTCAGGAGCCTGGATCCGGTCAACACTACTTTGAAAAACGGACTGCGTAAGTTTCCCCAGAAGCTAACCAATCTTATTCAGTGGGTTTAAATATAAATATTTAATTATGAAGATATTTTTCATCCCTGGGGAATTGTTTTTAATTGCAAAACATAGAGATAATTTAAACCCTTATATTTCCTAATGTTAAATGATAAAATACAGCAAATAATGGCCTACTGGGTTAAAAACTTTTTTTTTAAAATTATCGCAACATTGTTAATCCAAATCATTGCAGAATTGAAGAGACCAATTCTGTTTGACGCATGCGCAGTACATCTCTCTCTGGCGGCCGCGCGCTCTTATCAGCGGGGCTCGGTATACGCTGTCTTAGGACTGAAGATCTAATATTTTCATCTAAAAGAGTGAAACCAGTCGCCACTTTAGCGAAGTGTATCTTCAAACGGCATATTTTCACCCTAGAGGTAAGGCCAATTACAAACATGGCATTTTAAATTTTTTTCCCGGAAAATATGAAAAGAAACCGGCTAAGCTATGCTCAGTATGAGTCTAATTGTCCATTCCACCTTAAATGGTGCAGCAGACACATTCTGGGACCCCAAGCGCCTGAATGGAGAGGCTGTACAAATTTAAGGTCGAACGGATATATTCGAATATGTCCTCGCTTTGGTCATGTTGGCTAATAAGTGGATCATTTTCATTCAGTTTATCTATGCGTACAAATTTCTTACATTATTCAGATCGATTTGGAGGCAAATATAGAATTTACATAAAATATGATATTTCGATTATATTTTTTGGCCTACCGGGTAAAATTGTTCCTCCTAAAGCCAACCTGAGAATCACTGTGGCCTACAACCACATTTTGCTCTTCTAAATAGATTTTATTATAGATTTCAGGTAAATATATCTCAAGAGTCCTGCGACAATAAAACATTAAAACATAAGTTATTAATATGTAGTGAGATTATTTTTAAAAAATGGCATATATTTCTTTTCATTTTTTTGCTTCTACCCAAAAATTATTACGTAGATATAATTTTTTTTCCCTATAGAGTTGACAGTCTTTTATCGTTATTGTGATAGGTTTAGTCTGGTGTGATTAGCAGAATGCTTTTCTGAGCAAATCGTGAATAATGTTACTCGAGAACATAAGTCTAAATTAATTTTAATTTTGAACATTTGTTAAATTTAGTTTCTAAATCTCATGAATAGTTCACATTGACTGACAAAATAATATATGTGTTGTGCATGATGAAAATACATGATAATTTTGCCATATCTCTATGACCATTAACCCTTAATTGTAGATGAAACACTGATCTTGTGTCTAAACATTTTTGGCAAAAGGGTTAGTTTTTCTGGTTTCAGAACCACAGCTAAATGGTTTGACTGCATATTTTGTATTAGTTTGTATGATTGAATGACATAAAAATACACTTTTCTGAAATATTCCATTTTGAAAATAAAAACACTTTAAAGTCACTTTAATGTTGTCTACAGATCTAATGGAAAATATGACGCTAGTCTCCGTGAGTGGTTGTGGTTTTACTGTTACAAGCTAACTAAGAGCTTTTTCTCCTCCAACAATCTTCATCTAGACCACATAGCATCCTCAGGTTCATTTGGAGGAAAACCTTGCTTGTTTACCAGGCAACAAAATGGAAAAAAAAAACCTCACAAAATGGAAACAATCAAACCCGTGTTTCTGTAAAAAAAAAAAAAAAAAAATTCCTACAAACATTTTTGTTCAGTCAAAAGCATGTGTATCCATTTTGTTGATTTTTAATTTACTACATCAATTTAACACAGCAGCTGTCCTTCACATTGTGTGAATTTCACAATGAATGAACCAATAGAAATGATCCAAAATTACTTTGAAAAAATCTTTTTACTTTCATTTCTAAGCCTGAATTTGGAGACACGGTGCTTAGCATGGGATCTTGGACCTCAAAAAGTTATCAGTTTTATTACAGTGTTAATCATATTAAAGATTTAATATGGGCTTTTGGTAGCAAGTGATTATGATGTGGATTTGGCCTCTTATTTAATGCTGATTTATGACTTTATGTATATATTAAAAACTTTGCACACATCGTTTTATCTGCAATGCCTACTATATTCAGCATGAAATCTATTTGGACTTGAATTGTAAGTTTCCTAAAATTGTTTCTCTAAACAAGTGTTCAAGTTAAGTGCAGAAATCCTGTTGTGTGTTATATTTGCAGGTGTTCTGTGGAGCCACCTTCGCCTGTGGCACCCAACCTCTAACTCGTCGTCCACAGTTCTCTGTTGGTTGTTTGGGGTTTTTTGTGGTGATATAGTAAAGGGGCTTCTGCCAAGCTGTCGGACATGTCAGGACCTGTGCCAAGTCGGGCTCGAGTTTACACAGAAGTGAACACACACCGGCCCAGAGAATACTGGGATTACGAGTCCCATGTGGTTGAATGGGGGTATGTTTTTAAAAATAAAATAATATATTTTCTGTAATAGTAATATGATTTACATCCCTTAGGGGTACTGAATTAAACAGACACGCCTTACATAATACCTACAACAAAAACATGAAATTAAATGGATTCTATGGACCCTAAATTCATCATTCCCAAATGTCTATCATTCCCAGTATCCACATGAAGGATATAATGTGCCCCAACCTTGTCCTATTGGGTCTACGCTCAATACCTTATGAATGATTTGAGATTATAATTGCTTATTTAATAAGAATAAATGAAAGTGGCTTTAATATCCGAACATGTTTTGTTTTGTAGAAACCAGGATGATTTCCAGCTGGTTCGGAAACTGGGACGTGGAAAGTACAGCGAAGTGTTTGAGGCAATCAACATCACAAACAATGAGAAAGTGGTGGTGAAAATTCTCAAGGTCTGTGACGAATAGTGCAGTTTGTTATTGAGAGGCCAGGGACACGAGTTTGTTGTAAATGGTGTGAATTTTTTCCTTCAGCCTGTGAAGAAGAAGAAAATAAAACGTGAGATAAAAATCCTGGAGAACCTCAGAGGAGGACCCAATATAATCTCCCTTATAGATATTGTCAAAGACCCAGTGGTGAGTTAGTGTTTTTTATTATTATTTTTTTGTTGTTGTGTGATCCCTGCATTTACTTTGTTTCCAGGTTAACTTTTAATAAACACAGAGGATGTTTACACATGGTGCTAGACATTATACATACTTTACATTTAATATGTTCATGTGTTAAAGCTGTAGTATAGCAATATATAATATATTGCAACTAGGGATGCATCAATTTCAAATTTTTAACCAATAATTAGCACCTTGGAGTAGCCGATACCGATATTATCTTTTTGTAATTAAAGCAAATGCACTTTGGATTAAAGCAAAACTAATTATTTTTATCGTAGGATGTCATAGGACAAGCCTCTTTGTACATTTCTGTACTTTTTAATTTTAACTTTTCAGTATATTAGTTGTAGTTCATTTTATATTTATATCAAAGATTTACTGCTGGTTCTGCATGAATGGTTTTGTAGCGGGGCCCTAATTAGTGCAGCACTGGGTTTGCTTTGGAGAGCGAGGGAGAGAGAGAGCGGTATAAAACAGCTGCGAGGGAGTGTGTGTTTGTAATCGTTTTTCGTCATGTTTCAGTAATAACTTCAGATGCTGAATGACTCTATATTTGTTTTCATGTGTTTTATATAAGAAGGGCTCCTGCACTCTGGTGGTTGAGAGTATCTTTCTGTCACTTAACCTGCTGTGTGTGTTTACACCGCTTTGTGTGTGCGTGTACTGAGCGTCGCTGATATTTTATTCTGGAAACTGTGGAAAAATATGTACAGACAAACAGCAGACATAGTGGAGTATTTACAGGCGTCAGTGCATACGCGCAAGCACAACAAGACACCAGGTTATCGGTTGTAATATTAACTAAATATCCAATATTGGACCGATAACAATAATTACAAAAATCCACATATCTGCAAATAATATATCGGCTGCCGATGTATCATACATCACTAATTGCAACCACTTCCGGTGAAACCATTAAAGTGTGGTAGAAAGTAAATGTTATGTTTCCTCTGTTCTGCAGTCCCGAACACCTGCCTTGGTGTTTGAACATGTGAACAACACAGATTTTAAGGTGAGCTTTTAACATATCTTTTAACTAACAGACCTCTGATCAATTCTCCTTGTCCACAAATTTTCAAACACTGTATAGGTCATTATAGTTTTGGATTAGAAATTACACTGATTGATTTAAACATTTATATGAATTAGTCTTTTTTTTTTTTTAATTTTTTTTTTTTCTCCTCCTCAGCAATTATATCAGACTCTGACAGACTATGACATCCGGTTCTACATGTATGAAATTTTAAAGGTGAGAATCAGCGCTGTGTAATACCTAAATTAAACTTATGATTGTTCCATTATTATCTCACTGTTCTGACTGATATTATCTGTATTATGCTTTTCTCTAGGCTCTGGATTACTGCCACAGTATGGGCATTATGCACCGAGACGTGAAACCACACAATGTCATGATCGATCATGAACACAGGAAGGTAAGTGAGATGCTTGTCTTCAATTTTATGATTCGAATTAGTATTTGAATAGTGCTGAGTATAATCATATTTAAATCGTAAAAGTGCAGTCTTTAGATTGCAATAGCAGCAGTTTGAATGATATGCAACATTGTTTAATATTGTTTACAGAATAATTATGATATTTAACTTTCTGTCTTGCAGCTGAAGTATTAGCAGCAATCTGGCAATAGTGTTGAATTCTCTGACCCAAAAAATAATAGATGTGCTGACATTTTGTATGAAGTAAAATGTATAGTAATATTGCAGTGATAATATAGGTAAACAACAACAACAACAAAAAAAGTTCAGCTTTACAATGATCAAATATGGTATAATCCACATTTCAGCAATAAAATTATTCTTAAAGGTATTTTTGTATGAACGAACATATTTTTACCTTGTGTTTTCTCAGTTGCGTCTTATTGATTGGGGTCTTGCTGAGTTTTATCACCCAGGGCAGGAGTACAATGTCAGAGTGGCGTCTCGCTATTTCAAGGGACCAGAACTTCTAGTGGACTATCAGGTCTGTTTTTCTGAATGGTTTTGATTTTTAAAAGTTTTTTTTTATTATTTATATATTGTTTTATTTATTTATTTATTTTTATATTTTATGTTTTAAAGCTGTTGTGCTTTATTTTTTAGATGTATGACTACAGTCTGGACATGTGGAGTCTTGGTTGTATGCTTGCCAGCATGATCTTCAGGAAGGAACCTTTCTTTCACGGCCATGATAACTACGACCAAGTTAGTGTCTGGAAACTATGTAATGTTATGAAATATATTTATTGCTGTCCAAAATTAACATTTAGGTACAATAGAAGTAGTTTACAGTAGAAGGGCAACAACATTAAAAAATTATTACTATTGTTTTTATTTATTTATCTCTTGTAACCCAACAGTGTAAAGTTCAGGAACAGGACACTGGACGACAGTAAACTCATTGTCTTATTTCTAGGCTGTAGATGGATTTTGGCTTCAATAGAGTCATAAATAACGATTACATACATGCATACATCTTCTTTTCCGCTTTTCCATTAAATAACGATTAGCTTTAACCTAATAACTGATCATATACTGTTCTTTACCTGTTACTCTGTAGTTGGTGAGAATAGCCAAAGTCCTTGGAACAGAAGACCTCTACGATTACATCGACAAATACAACATAGAACTTGAGCCTCGCTTCAATGACATTCTGGGAAGGTGAGTGGCCTGTTTTGAGGTTTAAACCTTGATTCGGTTTGGAGTAAAAGTCATGGTAATATATTTTGAATTAAAAGACCTGCATTGGTTGTGTGATTTGAGTGTTTTTCCTTTTACTCTTCATTCCTCTGTCCAGACATTCCCGTAAGCGATGGGAGCGCTTTGTTCACAGCGAGAACCAGCACCTGGTGAGTCCTGAGGCTCTGGATTTCCTTGATAAACTTCTGCGGTATGACCATCAGGCTCGACTCACTGCTCGGGAAGCCATGGAGCACCCTTATTTCTGTGAGTGATCCAAAGCTTCCTGCACTGATAAACAACAATCTTGAGGGAATGTGTGCAACACTAGACAGTTAAACCATAAATGTTTCTATAATTATATTTTGTCGCTTGAGGTGATCTCTGTTTAATGTTTTATCTCTCTTCATGTGTCTTGTAGATCCCGTTGTAAAGGAGCAGCCTCGGATGGTGGGCTCCACTAATGTCCCAGCAGCAAACACTGCAGTGAGTGCAGCCAGTATGATCACAGGTGAGGCTTAAGTCACAGTATGTGTCATAAATAGAAAGGACTCTCTATTTTTTTTGTTTATTAATGGACATATAAAATACGGCATGTATAAAGATTATGCCATTTTATATATTCCAGTGTGTTAAACTCAGCAAATAAATAGAAATTATGCAACAAAATGTGTCACTAGATGGCACACTTTACAAAAAAAGTGGAGCTGGGTTTTTTTTTTGATCAAGGAGATACTGCTTTGATTATTTGGGATATGTGTATTTATTGGTGTCTGATACTCCTAGTGTGAAACCATTTTATTGAAACTATTTTTCCACGTTTCCATACAAACAGTAACCTTTCTTTAAACAGGAATTGCTGCACTTCCGGCCTCTACAGCTCTTGGACCTCTGGCCGGTTCCCCTGTTCTGTCAGCTGCCAACAACCTAAGTGCAGCCGTTCCCACCGCTGCTGCTCCTCAGTGACGCGCTTGTGCCTGATTCCTTATGTTTCACACACACACCTGGGACCAGGTGATGAGTGATTGACAGCTTGCCAGACCACACCTACCAACTCCTGGCTCAATCCTGAGGAGAACTCTGGGATGGTGTTAATTAGAAAGACGTCCCTAACAATGTTTCCCATCTAGGGTCCTCAAGGCTCACTGACTCTGAACATTTTAGCCTTCACTGCTTTAACACCCTTTAAAACTGAAGCCTGCTAAATAATTTTAGGTGAATACTATTTGCAATATATTTAATAAAAAGAATATGCTGAATAATTGCTGATTGAATTCAATTTCCACAAGTAGGCAGATTTGCTGTTTAGCTGATGATACAAAATAATCTGCAACAGATGCACCTTAAGTCCAAATAAATATTAGCCACTGTCTTTATTCACAAAGATCAAATAAACAAACATTACTCAAAGCCAACATTCACAGGTGTTCTCATGAGATCTGCAAAGTGATGTAGATTTATCATTGTCAAGCTAACAGCACAAACAAAAATAAACTTTAAAATATGTTTAGCTCCAGTAACTGCAACCAGGCAATAATTTACTAATCATGACTGGCATGTGTACAAACTGTATTCAAGTGCAAGTGATGAAATGGAGATATGATGGAACTACTTCACCTTTCCTTTTTTTCCTGCTGAAATCCCCACTTGAAATTAGTGGCAATAAAGAATTAAGAGCTGATTAGTTGGATCTCAGTTTTTTTAAGCATTTTAAACCCAAAAATATGCAAAGAAATGTGCCTTAAGGACCAAAGTTGGGAAACACTGCCCTAAACCTTCCCCTAGCCCATCCCAAAAAGTTTTCACCTCAAGTTAAACAAACTCTTTACCTGAAACCATGAAGCGTTTGGACTGCTGTCGTGTGTGTGTGTGTGTTGCCTACAGGTTTCTGTTCTTGTGGCAAATGTGTGCTGGAGATTTTTGAGATATTTGCTCATTGTCTGAGAAGCATTAGACTCCATAGTAACCATAATGTTCTTAAGCACATTTTCCCGATGAACATGATTAGCTTTTACTTCGAGAAAGTGGATGGAATGCTTCGGACCAAAACAGAGGAACACACAGAAATATTGGAGGAAAGAATTGTCTCTGGATTAAAATAATGGTAGCTCAGTAATTTAATGAAGTAGGCAAGACAAAGACAAAGCAATCCTAGATCAGCATTTATACATTTTCAACAGTTTAAAATATTTTGGTGCTGAAGTTGCTGCGGTTTCTCCAATTTTACTCATGACTTTAACTCAGCATCATTTTAAAGGAGTAATCTGTCATTTTTACCACCAAAAATATATTATTTTTCTATGACGTGGGTCTCGTAATAGATAAATAAATTTAATTGCTTTTTTGTCCCTGAACAAACCAGTTTAGGTTCCATAGTGTGGGTCCCTCACATAGGGTCCATCATATTTAAAATAGGGTTTAGTACAGAATCTGACACATCCATGTCCCTAGGTGTCAGAATAAAAGGTGTTTAAAAACATAAGAATTGTTGGGGAAAATGGATGCTCCTTTAAGTATAAAACAGATTTTTGATATGGCAAGACTCTTAACGTCATCATTTAGAGCGATCTCACAGTGGAAACATATTTATTATGGCAATATTTAATCTTTTTTCAACAAATGTAAGCTAGTGTAGTGTTAGGAGCCTAGCCCAAGAACGACTGGTGTAGCATGGTGCTCCTGCTCCAGTTGGGAATCAAACCCCAGACTGCTCTCTGGAGAGAATTTTTTTCATTATCTATTTCTGGAAAGGGGAAGAAAAATGCATTTTCACTGGTCGCAAGTTTGTGAACAATCCTTAGTCTATACTCAAGTAAAAGTATTGTAACTCAGACAGCAGTTTAAACAACAGTTCAAGCACATAAGTTGCACCACTGGGAAAACTGATGAAGACATGTTCTTAAATCTACAAAGTAGATTTACTCAAAAGTATTGTTGAGTTCAGCTTTACAGTAATTTCAACTACACATTGAGAGTTGATTTTTGTTTCTGATACTTTTCTCCACAGTCTGTAATAGATTTGGAGTGATGAGCTATAAGATTAACCTCTGGTTCCACACTAGAACACACTGTTTACTAGTGAAGAAATGCCACATGTTCACAGTTAGGGGCCTAAAGAAGTGGTTGTGTTCTTGTTCTTGGGAGAAAAAGAAGACATTGTCTTTCTATCCCATTTCTAAGCCACGTCTGCAGCCTTTCAGGCCTAGTTTTTGTGCCTTTGCTTTGAGAAATTTCAGCTTAACTGCTGCTTAATAAGATTTAGTTGGAGGCCTTGTTCCTGGGGCATAGACTCCTCTAAACTGTCAAAATTTTATTAAGCCAATCAATGGAGAATCCCAAAAATTAAGCTATGAAAAAATCTACAGAGCTCTTGCAAAGAGAACATTTGAAAATACTGCGAGTGAAGAACAACATTCTAAGACTTTTATCGAGGGCACACAATGCTGATGTTTAGATTAGTTGGTGTTTGTCAGAGAATGTTGGTACATTTGGCCAGACTTAGCCAAATGTTAGCATTTGTGTTGCAACAAAACGAAAACACACAGCCAGTTTCAAACTCAAAATTCAGGACAACACCTTAATAAAACAATGAATAACACTTAAAATAAATAAACACAATACATTCTGGCCTTGAATGGTGCAGCAGTTATATCCCACCACCAGTCCACCTTAAATGGTGCAGCATTTACATCATGGCACTAGCCACCTATAAATAATACGACAGTTACATTCTAGCTCATAGGCATTTGAATGTAAAATCTGCACCATTTTTTTAATAGTCACTATTTTAGACCTGTGTAATATTTGTTATTTTCAGGAAACCTTACTTTTTTCTTTCAACCGAAAATGAAAGCTATTTTGGCTAAACGTTTTCTGGTGCATCCCTTGTTAGCATGGGCAAATATAACGGCCTGGAGCTGGTTCTGTTTGTCTGTGCTTAGATTGTGAGGTTTAGGTGTCATTCTGATGATGATACAACAGCATCTCGTTATCTTCAATTGCAGGAAACATGTCTTTGTCTTGTCTTGACATATGACAGTTTTTTCTTTCCTTTAGAAACACGCTTATTTTAAGTAAATAATATTTTTGGAATTAGAATACTGAAGTACGAGTACTCATCATGGATAATTGTTTATTGCAGTACCACTGTACCTATTATAAAAATGTAAATGAAGTTCCCAACTGCAAGCTCTTTGGACCTGATAGAATACGTGTCCTACTGGAAAATGAGTCTCAGAAATGGCTGTACATATGTGTATGTCCTAATGTAGATGAGTAGTATTTCAGAATATTTGTGTAAATAAACGTGTTTTATTTATTGCAAGTGTAAATCATTTTCTGTCCTTCAGAATGAAGTTATATGTTTTTTTTAGTTTAGCACTTTCACACCTCTGTTGAATACGGATCCTGATTTATAAGTAATGTCCAATGTCAGGTGTGGGACAGAGACGTGTAAAGCCCCCTAACTTTGGGCTGTGGAGCACTGGACCTCTTCTCTGGAACGATGGAGTTTCATCTCATACTTTTGAGAACAAGTTGAGGTGGTATTTGTGATCCAGAACTAATCCTCCCACTTCAAAAAATGTTCATGACTGAATGCAACTAAATCGTCACGGAAACTTTTTAATTAAAGCCTTCTCAAAGGAGTACAAACTATAGCAAAGAGGAACAAACTCCTGATTAATGCCCCGTAAATACACTTTAATTTTCATATTGTTTCATTTGTCCAAGAAACTCTCCGATATCCAGGTGTGAAAGATCTTTGGAAAATACAGCAGCATTCTTCTCTGTGAGGAAATCTAAAAATGAAAATAATGTGTGTGACAATCTAACTTTCAAAAAATATATATATAAATATATTAATTGCTGAAATACAAACCGGATTCCAAAAAAGTTGGGACACTAAACAAATTGTGAATAAAAACTGAATGCAATGATGTGGAGATGGCAAATGTCAATATTTTATTCGTAATAGAACATAGATGACAGATCAAAAGTTTAATCTGAGTAAATGTAACATTTTAAAGGAAAAATATGTTGATTCAAAATTTCACAGTGTCAACAACTCCCAAAAAAGTTGGGTAGAAATAAGTGGCTGGAAAAAGGAAATTGAGCATATAACGAACAGCTGGAAGACCAATTAACACTAATTAGGTCAATTGACAACATGATTGGGTATAAAAAGAGCTTCTGAGTGTCAGTGTGTCTCTGAAGCCAAGATAGTAAGATGATCACTAATTCCACCATTGTTGCACAGAAAGATAGTGCAGCAATACCAGAATGGTGTTACCCAGCATAAAATAGCAAAGACTTTTAAGTTATCATCATCAACCGTGCATAACATCATCAAAAGTTTCAGAGAATCTGGAACAATTGCTGTGCGTAAGGGTCAAGGCCGTAAAACTCTACTGGATGCTCGTGATTTCCGGGCCCTTAAACGTCACTGCACCTCAAACAGGAATGCCACTGTCAAGGAAATAACAGAATGGGCTCAGGAATACTTCCAGAAAGCATTGTCAGTGAACACAATCCACCGTGCCATCCGCCATTGCCAGCTGAAACTCTACAGTGCAAAGAGGAAGCCATTTCTAAGCAAGCTCCACAAGCTCAGACGTTTGCACCAGGGGTCTTTTAAAATGGAGTGTGGCAAAATGGAAGACGATCACGATTAGTTCTTTATGGAACACTGGGATGCCATGTCATCCGGACCAGAGAGGACAAGGATAACCCAAACTGTTATCAACGCTCCGTTCAGAAGCCTACATCACTGATGGTATGGGGTTGCATGAGTGCTTGTGGCATGGGCAGCTTGCATGTCCAGAAAGGCACCATTAATGCAGAGAACTGTGTTCAGGTTCTAGAACAACATATGCTCCCATCTAGACGTCATCTCTTTCAGGGAAGACCCTGCAATTTTCAACAAAATAATGCCAGACCACATTCTGCAGCAATCACAACATCATGGCTACGTAGGAGAAGGATCCGGGTACTGAAATGGCAAGTCTGCAGTCCAAATCTTTCACCTATAGAGAACATTTGGCGCATCATAAAGAGGAAGGCGCGACAAAGAAGGCCCAGGACAATTGAACAGTTAGAGGCCTGTATTAGACATGAATGGGAGAGCATTCCTATTTCTAAACTTGAGAAACTGGTCTCCTCTGTCCCCAGACATCTGTTGAGTGTTGTAAGAAGAAGGGGGGATGCCACACAGTGGTAAAAAAATGGCCTTGTCCCAACTTTTTTGGGATTTCTTGATGCCATGAAATTTTGAATCAACATATTTTTCCCCTTAAAATGATACATTCTCTCAGTTTAAACTTTTGATCTGTGATTTGTGTTCTATTCTGAATAAATATTAGATGTTGGCACCTCCACATCATTGCATTCAACTTTTATTCACAATTTTAGTGTCCCAACTTTTTTGAAATCCGGTTTGTACTTGTCCACAAAAGGGAATGTCCTGAAGGCATACACAGTTTCAGAACTGAAAGAGGAATTTACACCATTATTAAGGAGATATTAAAGATATTTACCTTCTTTCACTGAGCTCTTTGTCAATGTCATGGAGGGATTTTCCTTTGGTTTCTGGCAGCAGAAAATAAATAAAAACCACAGACACTACTGAGATCAGTCCATAAATAAAGAATGCCCCAGAAATGCCTATCACATCTGTTCAGACACAAAGAATTCAGAGTTAAATTTAGTTAAAGTAGTATTTTAAAGTAACTTAAAACATTTCCAAGATAAATGTTCACTTATTATTTAAATAAATTTAGGGTACGAACCTATCACACTTAAGAAAGAGAAGGTTACGATGAGGTTGGCCATCCAGTTGAAGCAGTTAATAAATGCAAATGCTCTTCCTCTCACTTCTGCTGGGAATATTTCACTCAACACAAGCCAGGTCACTGTAAATAAAACACAGTTTTCTCCATTATCTTATATTAATTTCAGAACAACTTAAGCATGAGACGACCTAACAATCAAAACTATACACTGGTATTTTTACTACTACTTTGAGTAGATCAAGTGGCAGGCATTGGCTAGAGGGCTGGCCCTTCGGTATTGTGCTGCAGAGAGTTGGCCGAGAAGGGTAAAACAAATTTACAAACTGAAATGCTTTTACCAGCCCAAAACACATTTACAAACAGCAAATCAGATTGAAAGGGTAGGTACAATACACAGGAAGTGCTTCGGGAGGAGGGTAATTTCAAACCATGTTTTGTCCATTTTGTGGGAGTCATTTGTGGCATGCTTTTCTTTTTCATGTGGGAAGTCTTTAGAGTTTTTAAAAGAGCAGAAAAAACAAGGAGATGCACAGGCAATGTCTAAACCACCTGTAAACGTTACAGAAAGTAAGTGGACTGTAAACACTAGCTATAGACAAAACATGGTTTGAAATTACCCTCCTAAACTCTATTCACTTCTTCCGCGTGAAGCAGTTTTTCTGACAAAGATCAGCAGCACTTCCTGTGTATTGTACCTACCCTTTCCGTCTGATTCGCTGTTTGTAAAAGTGTTTCACAGCTTGTAAATGATTTTTTTTATTGTTGTAAATTTGTTTTGCCTTGTGTTCTCCCCGTGTCCGCGTGGGTTTCCTCCGGGTGCTCCGGTTTCCTCCTACAGTCCAAAAACACACGTTGGTAGGTGGATTGGCGACTCAAAAGTGTCCGTAGGTGTGAGTGTGTGAGTGAATATGTGAGTGTGTGTTGCCCTGTGAAGGACTGGCGCCCCCTCCAGGGTGTATTCCCGCCTTGCGCCCAATGATTCCAGGTAGGCTCCGGACACACCGTGACCCTGAACTGGATAAGCGGTTACAGATAATGAATGAATGAATGTTTTGCCTTTCTCGGCCACTGTACATAAAGGTCATGTTAATACTAATTTTATTAATATTCATATTTAAAACTAGCGAGCTGTTCTCAGTTCATACTCCAACTGTGAATGACTGCTGATATTTTGGGGCTTTTTAAAAGTACTCACTTGGTCCAAACCCCACAGCGAAGGCACTGACCACAGACATCATAAGGATGAGAATGATCCAGTTCATCATCTCTGAATATCCAGCACTGATGCTTTCATTTCTGATCTCCACTGGTTCCACTGCACTTTCATTTAGCTCTGTGTTATTTGGATGAAACTCTGAGCCACAGTTTGCTGTCATATCGCTCAGAGAATTCCTGCTCAATATCCCCATAAAAATCAAACCTACAGCCATTAGAGAGCAGCCGGAGATCAGCAGTGGCCTCCGTCCGAGTTTATCTGCACAGAGCATTGCTACAAAACTCGAGAGAACTTTAACAACCCCAAGGCCAACTGAAGCCAACATTGCCGAAGCCCGGTTCCTGAATCCGACCGAGCAGAAAACGGTGGAGGCGTAGAAGAGGATGTTGGGCTGCCCTGAGAACTGCTGGAAAAGGACAAGCCCAAGACCGATTATTGTCCTTATTCGCATGTTGTGCTTATTCTGGATGAGATGCAGGATTATGTATCCCTTCTTTTTTACTTCTTCTTCCATGATCATGCATCCTTTCATTAGCACTTCTGTTTTGTTGTCTTTTCCTTCTTCTTCTGGGATCATGTATCCTTTTTTCTGCCTTTCTTCTCCTTCTTCCTCCTCCTCCTCTTCTTCTTCTTCCTGGAACATGTATGTCTTATTTTTCACTTCTTCTTCCAACATTGTGTATCCCTTCACTTTTGCTTCATCTCTGTCATCTTCTTCCAGAACTGTATATTGTGCTTTCTCAGTTTGTACTTGCTCTTTTTTTTGGCTTTGACTTTCCACAGTCGCATTATTCACAGATAGAACCCAAACAGATGCAAACTGAGCGAGACACGGAGCAACTGCAAAACCAAACATATATCTCCATCCTTCCTGAACTCCAGAAAACATATAATTGACCCCATAAGCCATTAGGATCCCAACAGTGATGCCACTCTCGTATAAAGTGACCATGAGACCTCTACGGCTTGAGGAAACCATCTCAGAGACAAAAATACAGCAGGACATTGAAGATAAAGACATAGCAAAGCCCACGAAGAGACGGCCAATTAATAATAACACAAAAGAACTACTGAAAGTAAGGATCAAACTTCCTCCGACGATGAGGACATCACTAAGTAAAATAGAAGTCCTCCTGCCATGACGATCAATCAACCAGCCACCAATCACAGAAGCAAACACAGCCCCAAAGAGAAGAGAGCTGACCAGTGCCTCCTGCTGGACGCAGGTAAAACTGAACTGATCCTGGAGCTGAATCAAGGCTCCGGAGATTATCCCTAATTCGTATCCAAACACCAGGCCTCCAAGTGTGGACACAGCTGTGGGAAGCAGCAGGGGAAGTAAAGGACAACCTGTGAGCAACAGGGAGTCAAAATTAGATGTCAGATGAATTGTAAATATATGAGACAGTGGTCAAGACACAACAACATTTGGCACATAACAAAAAAAATCTTAAGACAGAATACCACAAAACTAAGCATAAGAATGTTCTTATGCACATTTATGATATACTTATACTTCTATACTAATAAGAGTGTTTGTGTTCACTGCGCATTGTTTAAATACATAAACATTCCAGTGGAAAACCTACATTAGATTACTCTGAATTACATTGTTTCTCCATTATTTAATTATGCAAAACTTTGATAAATAGGTAGAATTCACCTTTAATTCTAACTTTACACACATTCAACTGTGTGGCAGTGAACTAAACCTATTTAACGGTTTCTGAATAGAAACCATACTGTGTATAGTGTTAAACAAAAATTTCCCTATAGTAATATCACACTGAAGGACTCACCCATTGTGTATCTCCTTTGATGATCTTCAGATCGGCATCAAGGTTTGTTAACATCCATCAGGTTTCCTCTCGTCTGAGAGCAGAAAAATAAACCAGTTTAAGAAATCATATATTCATCTGAAACCACAGACATGCAAAAGTGCTATTTTTCCTTGTGTCTGGTACCCCAAACTGCTGCGAAGCCCCTTCATCCTGGAGGAGAGCTGCATCCTCGTCTCCATGACAACCGCTGGTCAATGCCCTTGGATGGTGATAAGCCCTCTCCAGTCCATGACCTAATTAGCCACAAATAAACCTGGCCTCTTGTGCTCTGACAAGAATACAATCAGGCACTTTAGACCAGTCTCACAACTTAAAGGACAGGTTTAGTTGATTTTCTGACTGAAAATAAATATGACAAGATATCATCCTCCATAGGGAAGGCGCATTTTACTGCCCTGTTATTATTTAGTTGCAGAATTTAACAAATTAATATTAATTAACGACTTTTCAAACTAAAATAAGTGTTTATCTTTTGCATATACATTTTTTTTTCAATCGCCATTTTTATCCAGAATACCGTATATTATTGTTCATTTTATATTTTTATTAATATTTGCAGTATTTGTATAAAGTTTGGATATAAAATAAGGTTGTCCTACCGGTCAATAATCACTTGAAAATCAAAGCTCTTCCATTAAGTATCCGAAAGTTTCTGGAGGTTTTGTCACATTGAGGAAAACTACAAGTCTACGTTTCCACTTTGTGGCGTTCTTCCATCGAAACAAATCACTATTTATTAAACTAAATGTTTCTTTCTGTAACGACGTCGGCCTTGTTTTAAGTGCTTTCTTTTCGTTTCTGTGCTTATCTCTCCTCCCTGAAAGTTTTCTCTCGACAAAGAAACTTCAGCTACGTGGCGGAACCATGTTTTGGGTTTTTATTTCTACCCGTTTTGAGGCAGGTCCGCCTCCAGCGCTCTGATTGGCCAGGAGAAATAGTACAAAAGTAATTTTTAATTTTGGGGAACTTCTTTTTCAAACGGAAAACAAGTGAACACATTTTTTACAGATAACCCGTTTCCACATATTTTAATTTACAACTGTTTATTTTTTTATGTAAATGTTTTAAGTGTTTTAAAAATGTTAAACCTCATAGAGTTTTCCAGTGGGAAATTTTGCCCATATTTATTTATTTGCTGCCTTTAGCTTGGTTTGACAAATTGCAAAAAATAAAAATATATATCCCATAAGCATGAGTCAGATTCATTCATTCATTCATCTTCTATATCCTCTTTTCATCTTGTTCATTGTCTCGCTAATCATTTGGCGCAATGCAGAAACACACTTAAGACTGTGTGCCAGTTCATTACAGGGTATCGAAAATTCACTCAGTCACTCACACATTATTGCATAAAATAATCAACAATTTCACACAGCCAGTCCACCTACCAACAAATGTATTTTGGTTGTGGGGTGAAACTGGGGCTCTTGAAGAAAACCGAACACACCAAACTCCTAACAGAGACCTAATTTGAGGATC
The DNA here is from genome assembly GCF_029633855.1 of Hoplias malabaricus. Lineage (NCBI taxonomy): Eukaryota > Metazoa > Chordata > Actinopteri > Characiformes > Erythrinidae > Hoplias > Hoplias malabaricus. The sequence goes on along the minus strand of NC_089804.1, from coordinate 23,156,304 downwards.
AAACCCAGGACCCCAAGACCCAGGAGCTGTGTGTCAGTGATCCTGTGTTTGCCAAAAGCCAGGATTTATGTATCATTTTCCCGGTATGAGAAATATAGTGTAGTTTTGTACTAACATGCACACGAGAGGACTGTCGTTAAAGAAACTGTTTGTATATATTCATTTAGAGAATCAAAGCATTCCAACTGCGATTTGACATGGAACTTTTATTTTGAATTTGAGTGTACTAGCGGTTTTGAAGCAGTGATGGCGGAGGAAGACAGCGTTAAAAGTACTGCTGCAGTGTCTCGGTATTTACTCGGCGCTGAGTTGATTAAGCAAGGCGCCGAGGCCCGGGTATATCGTGGCAGTTTTTTGGGAAAAGGCTGCATTATTAAGGAGAGGTTTCGAAAGCGTTATCGGAATCCCGTTCTCGACGAGAAACTAATTCGCCGCAGAACCGCGCAGGAGATCCGCTCCATACTCCGCTGCAGAAAAGCTGGTCAGGGGCAGTTTTAAACCATTCATATATTCACTTATTTACTCTCTTATACACTTATTTTCCCAGTCACTATTTTCTTCAAAGTTTTGTCTTTGTCTGGCTCATGTACCGGATATCTTGTTATTAGTAGCGCTGAGAGTCGATTCAGGATCCAATCAATCGAGTGTTGAGATTCGGTATCAAGAGGTCTAATTATATCACGACATTTTCTGCTGTTCAGTAGAATATACCATTTAAAAAATGAAGAACTGCAATATCAACAATAATAATTACAAGAAAAATATAACACAGCCAGTATAATAATAAAAAATATCAGAAATAACAACACTTTAAGTAGTACTAGTTAAGGTTTAACAAGGGTCATTTTCAACATAAAAACAATCATTGTGAAAGTTAGCAAACTGCTATCAGCATTTAACAACTAATAAGAAAGGTCACCGTAATGAAAACAAGTCACGTAAAAAGGAACTGACTGCTTTTAGAAAATGGTGGTGGGCCACAAGCTGTTAAATTGGCTTAAATTGTGTAAATCACTTTTTTTCCCCTTTGTTTAGGTCTCAATGCACCAGTTGTGTACTTTGTTGACCAGACAACCAACTGTATTTTCCTGGAGGAGATATCCAATTCAGTGACCGTCAGGGAATACATCTCCTCAGCACAGGCTTCTGGACAGAGCGCGGAGTCTCTCTACAGCTTGGCGGACAAGATTGGAAAAGTTTTAGGGAAGATGCATGATGAGGATGTTGTCCATGGAGATCTGACCACCTCAAACATGCTGCTGGTGAAGGAGCAAGAGGGAAAAGACGGAAAACTTGTCCTGATCGACTTTGGTCTGAGTTATATCTCCGCACTTCCAGAGGATAAAGGTGTGGACATGTATGTGTTGGAGAAGGCATTCCTCAGCACTCACCCAAACACGGAGACTCTGTTCCTCAGACTCTTGCAAAGTTACAGCTCCTCATCCAAAAAGTCTCCAGCTGTCATAAAAAAACTGGATGAGGTTCGACTCAGAGGGAGAAAGAGATCCATGGTCGGATAAGAGTGGGGAGTTTTTTTTGTTTTTTGTTTTTTTTTTGCTGTTAAAGAGAAAATAAGTACATGTCCTCTACAGAGAATGCACTCCACCAAATCTTAATAATAATTTATAGTAGAATTAATTTCCTCTCTGTAAAACACCTTGAGGTGCTGCCATCTCAAAAGTCCTCTATAAAGTTTAGAAGTACCTGTGTTTGTAATACTCACTCATGAACTATTAATATTTTAACAACACATAAGACCACTGTAAGTATTATGGTACTTAATTATATATATATTTATATTTTTTTCCCCCCACTGACCAACTATTGGTTATTCAATTTACATTATTTAAGCATGATTTCATGCAATGGGCATATTATTATTTTCTCTTAAAAACATTTGATCATTGTACAGGTTTACCTCTAAATGTTTGACATCCTAAACATCACTGAAATGTTTTTGTTTAAGCAACACCCATAGTACCTTTGGCTTGTTTATGGGAAGGTGTTAAAAATGAAATAAAGGACTGTTTGGACAGTGAATGTGGATGTGATCTGTTATGTAATTACAATGTTTCTGAGATGTATTGCTTGTTTTTTGTTTGTGATATCGTAGCACATGTTTGGACGCTACTCATTGGTCTATACCTCCTCTACAGACAGTTCAGGTGTTATTATTAGATTAAATTTCCTAACCTAAAACTCACTAAGACAACATTACTTGAATATTCCCACTGCAGTTTCGTCTGTAGTGAAAAGTATGAGAAGACATCTTTTCTTTAGGACCATAGCTCATATTCATTGGTATAAAACATTTGCCATAAATTTTCCATAGTTTTTCCATAAATATTCGGAAAGCTGAGAGCTTGCAGGCATGTCCATGTAAATAAGTTTCAGAACATTTCGTTTACCCCTGTAAATCTTCCTTAATATTTGAACATTCCCCCTGATGGCAGGAATTTTATAGCCCAGTTCAAAGGAAGTTTACAAGTAACAGCAGACTGGAGTTTGACCTCAGAAATGTCACCAAGGTTTCAGTCGGGCGGGATTTACTTCAGCAATGCAGCTGTTCTCTTTCACCACCTTATGTCAATTAATCTTTGTTTACTTCTATTTCTCAGGTAAGTGTGTTTTCTTTGTCATTTATTTCACATATTGAGGCACTGAGTTGGATACCTTTTTGCTGCAAACTGGAAAAGAATCATGTGCAAAGTTTTGGATCGATTATTTTCAAATGTGTGCACAATTTCTATGCTTATGTCTCCATGCTTAATGACAAAAGTCTGCTAGAGTGTTATAAAATCCTCAGCACTGGGCTGTGAACAGTTCTTTGACGTGATTCAGTAATATCTTTTATCCAAGTTAAAAATGGCTGCACCTTGTAATAAAGGGGCTATAAATGCAACAACACAATATATTAAATATGTATTATATTCACTTACATTTGTCATTCTATTCTATGCTGTTATAACTTAACTGTACTGTTTTTTTTTTTGGCCTGGATCTGTCCCCAAGGAGCTGTGCTGCACAGTTCTGTGGTCTCACAGCATGCACTGGTTGGCACCACAGTGATTCTGAGCTGCAATTACACCCTTCCCAGCTCAGAATTCGCAGAGAACATTGATGTGTGGTGGAAAGTGTCCAGGAGTGGGATGACTGAGACTTTATTTGCAAGTCAGAATAAAATTATCACCAAAATGACTGAAAGATTTGATGTGGATGAGGCCTGGCTTTTGAGAGGCAATGCATCAATGATCATAAGAAACGTGACACTCGGAGATGAGGGAGAATATTCTTGTGGCGTCATCATCCAGCCGGACCAATATGACCACACCGTCCACCTTAAACTGTCAGGTATTCAGTAGTTAATGGAGCATTCAGTCATTTTCACAACCATCAAGTAACAAACAACATTAATGAATGTGACTAGATTCTCAAATGATGAAGAATCTAGCCTCATTGAGCTGGTGGTTTACTGTTATACTGTTTTAGACTGAATTAGAATGAATTATTCTTACGCGGAAATTGATTGAACACCTTCAAAGTGGACTTAAAGACGAGAGCGATGCGAGGGAAAAAATAATTACCATTAAACGTTCTGTTTTTCACAGATACTGTATTCTTTAAGCCATAGCTATTTTACACAACTCACCAGCTGTGGTTTAATTGCTTTTTGCTGAGTCTTGTATTTGTTTTTTAAAGCTCAGCCCTCAGTCTCTCTCCCTGGACTCATCTCAGTGGCACCAGGAGAGGAGAAAATGCTCCGTTGTGACATCACAAAGTTTTACCCAGAGCAGCTGAGGGTAATGTGGTGGAATGAGACTGGGGCTGAGCCTGTTCGGGATGTGTGTACTGGGGTTCCTGTTCCTAATGCAGACGGCACCTTTAATGTCACTAGTCGCTTCACTGTGAAAACAGAGACATTAGGGAGTGAAGTCACAGTGTACAAGTGTCTGGTGGAGCACAGGTCTTTCTCTGACATCTACAGCAAAAATGTAACCATCAGAGTCCAAGGTGAGAGGGATTTAATCTCATTATTAAACACATTATTCCTTTCACATGTTGTAGCACCTGAAAAAAGGTCATATGAGGAAACTGAGCTGCATTTGCCATTTTGAAATAATGTCACAGTATATTCTGATATCTAAATGGCATAGACATCTTTTATTTCAGTCTAAACTCTGCACATTTGGCAGGACTGCTTTTTAAATGATGCACAAAATAAAGTAGACAATCTGAACAGAGATTTTTTTAAAACATATCAGTCTTAAAGGCATAGTAACACAGGAGATTCAGCAGTTTTATATTTCCATATAGTAATTGTGTTCCATTGAGGATTCAACTCTTCTCTATTGTTTTGCAGCTCCAGTGCAGCTCTATAACACTCTGACTATTGTCACTGGAACCATTGTATTCACTGTTTTCTGCACAGTTTTGACTACCGGAGCTGCAGTGTTTTTTTACAGAAGCTTTCATACAGGTGCATTTCTCATTCCCTAAATTGACAGTGATCATTTACTTTTAGCAATGTTATTTATATTTTATTAAATAATATTTGGGTCTTTTGCAGCACCTGTTTCAGTGTCTGAAATTATCAAACCAGATGTTATTTATGCATCAACACTGACTAAACTCAGCTGCAGGATCATAGGAGTGGGGCCTAAACAGCTGAAAGTTCAGTGGTTCAAACTGTCATCACATAACAGTGAAAACTCTGAGGAACCAGAGAGAAATAGAGAGGCAGACTCTTTAACTGGAGACTGGAGCCTTCAGAACAACACAGAGATGGAGTCAGAGAATAAGGTCCACACCTCTATCCTTTCACTCAAACTGACCATAAATGATGACCAGACAAAATACTGCTGTGTGGTTCACTGCAGAAAAGAGAAAATCATCAGATCAACAACCCTCAGCATCAAAGGTGTGTACGTATTATATTGTACATATGACTTGTGTTTATATTCACTTTCACAACTGAATTAAAACATTAAAGGAGCACTGCTCCAGGCATGTGTGCTCACTGCCCCCTAGTGTTCACTAGTGTGTGTAAATGTGTGTTTCACTGCACGAATTGGGTTAAATGCGAAGAACAACTTTCTGTGTGCAAGCAGAGTGGCCAATAAAGTGATTCTAATTCTAATTCTAAAAAGTTACAAACTTTATTCAGGATGTTGATTATTGTTCATGTGAGAAGAAGGAACAAATTGCTTTGTAATCTGTGAATGAACAAGTCTATGCTCCAAAGAGCAAGTTCTCCACCTGGGGGCATCCAAGTTTAAAATAGGATTACAGAATTCCTGATTCTTTCACAAAACCTCTTAAATTGATTGGTGAAATGATTATAACTCTATATTGTTAAACTACACATTAAATTATAAATTGTTAAATGAAGAATTCACTCCTACATAGATCTACTCAATTCTCTCCACAGTTGAACCTGAACTTCTGCAGATTTCCAGCCAACCTCAGATCCCCAGATTGGGCCATTCTCTGGTTCTGTGCTGCAGAATTGAAAAGTTTTATCCTGAAAACATTCATCTGGAGTGGCATAAACAAGGTGAAGAGCTGCAGCAGTCTTCTGTCCAGTTTGGTCCATTCTCTGACCACCATAACCTCTACAGTATGTGGAGTAAGACAGAGCTGACCGTAACTAATTTGGACATAGGAACCGTTTGCATCTGTCGAGTTCATCACAGCAGTTTCTATCCTCCATTTTATAAAGACGTCAAATATCACATAAGCACAAAAGGTGAGTAAGTTATAAGGACAAAAACTTATCACTTTTTAAGGTGGAATTACACTATTTAAAAAAAACTGAATAAGTGCTGAATAATGCACTTAATTTGAGAAGAACTGTCCATGTACCAATGGGTTGAAAAAGCCATAGTTTTTCTAGCTTGATTCTGGAATATGTAAAGTACAAGATATTATATAATATCATAATATAATAAAGTTATATCTTAAACATTGTTTTTTCAGGTCATGCCCCGAATGTGGCGTTTATCCAATGTGATCCTGCACAGCCTCATTTAGGATCAGAATGTACCTTAAACCTGTGTGTGAAAGATTTCTCTCCAGATCCAGTCACAGTAACCTGGTTCAAAGACAGAGAACAGATTTCTGAAGGTGTCTTTAATTCTCCAGCAAGTCTTAATGTAAATGGCCTTTACTCTATGTGGACTTTTCTCAAACTGACCCCCTCTGTATCAGACATCAGCTCTGTCTTTAAGTGTGTGGTGGAGCATATGGCTCAAATAGAATCAGAGGAAAGGCATTTCACACTCAGCCATTTAATAAAAGTGTGAGATGCTTGTTTTTGTATTGATTTTTTTAACCAATTTTTCTCAAATTTAATCACATCCACTTCCAGCCACTGGTTATGTCTCGCTTTATAACACAATGCTTTTTCAGTGTGACTGGAGCTCAGGATTATTGGAGGAGAACACCAACTGCCAGTTTTGTAATATTGGCTTACAGACATCCACATGACAGAGCTTTGTTTCATTAAATTGACTGGCGCCCTGTTCGGGGTGTGTTCATGCTTTTCTTCCAAATGATTCCACAATGGCTCCAGACTCACTGGGTCTCAGATTTAACAGGATGAAATTGTTACAGTAGATGAATAAATTAATGAATAAAAGTATTTGCCCTCTGTAAAATGATTCATTTAGAGATGTAATCTTTTGTTAGAGTTAGAAAAAAATGAGAGGCAATTATTTTTAATTTAAAGAGGTGTTACAGATTAGCAATTAATAACCAGATCGAGACATGAGTCAATACAAATATCATTTTATTATTAAGTAAAAGGGTGCTCACGATGGCGCAGTGGGTAGGTGTCGCAGTCACACAGCTCCAGGGTCCTGGAGGTTGTGGGTTCAAGTCCTGCTGCGGGGGAGTGTGGTGTGTTTTCCCTGTATGTGTGGGTTTCCTCCGATGGTGCAAAAACACACATTGGTAGGTGGATTGGCAACTCAAAAAGTGTCCATAGTTGTGTGTGTGTATTGCCCTGTGGAGGACTATCACCCCCTCCAGGGTGTATTCCCGCCTTGTGTGGAGTAATTCCGGGTAGGCTCCCAGATCCACCACGACCCTGAACTGGATATGCGCTTACAGATAATGAATGAATGAATGAATTAAGTAAAGGCCAATAGGCAGCAATCTGCATAGAACACATATTTAAAAACAAATTATATAAGTGTGAGATTCACCATCTTCTCAATAAAACACACAAAAGTTATGGATATAAATTGAAAAGAAGTGACTAAAAATAATAATAATAACAAACCATTATACATTTTTTAAAACAACAACAACAACAATTTGGATAATTTATCATCATCAGTTTTTTAGACATTAACTCTTTAACATCCATATATTTATTTAAACTCCAAAACAGAGAATAAACTTTATGGTTTCAGTAAAAATAAGACATCTGGTGAAAACTGTATATATCAGGACAGTGAGAATGTCCAAATACTTACGTCAATGGATAAAGCTTAAACCGTATTGAAAAAGAATGGGAATAACCCTTCTCTGTGCCAGTATTTATGCTTATTATTTGATTAAACCATGTAGTAAACCATATTAATATTATTATTAATGTTAATGTTTTATTACTTTATTTATATTAATGTTAAAGTTTGCAAATACTGTGAGAGCAAGTTATGAGATGCACAGTCATAGTTACAAGACAGCAAGCCATAATTATGTGAAAGATTCATTATTCACAATTTTGTTTGTTTACTTGTTGTTACTACTTTGTTTACTTGTTTTTTTAATATTTATTTGGAGTAATAATTTAAGGCTAGACATTTTATAAACAAATAATCTACTGTCAAGGTAAACATCTTAAAAATCAGTGTCTCAGACTTTCGAAATGTGCTGTATTTTGCAGAAAAATACTGATGAATTCTTCCTGAAATATTGTTGCCAGTATGTTATACATCAAAATCAACGACAGTGAATAATGTGTTGGATGACATTGAGGATACTGACATTTTTTGGCAGCAGGAAATAATATGAAGAAAACATTTTGATTAATTAATTAAATTAATTTGAGTTATTAACATTAAAGGCTTTGGATATATAAAATGTACTTATAAAACATTAATGTTTTTTAACCCTATAGCAGTAATGATGCATATGCCACAAATCTGAGTTTAGAAAATGTATCACTGATGAAATATTAGTCGGAAATGATGCTTGTTTGTTAAATAGAGAACAGTCTTCCAATGTAACAGAAGTGAACTTGCAATCAAGTCATATATAATATAATATATATACATTATTAGTAAAATACACAGAATATCATTTAGCTCTAAAGTATTGCTAGAAATGAAAAACTACGTAAGTGCTGGTATAAAAAAATACAAATCTCAGAAGACTTTGTATTAGTCTCGTATTGTAACTCTTTTGTACAAAAGTGAAAATCCGACCGACAGAAATATAACTGTGTCCAGAGATGGTACTGTTTTACAACTGAACTCTATGTCCAAAGAATAGTAGACACCTCTCATAATGAGTGAACACACCTCCGCTTCTGAGGAAACAGGTCAAATACTAGGATTTGTAAGTTTACTCTATGTTTGTATGCTTCTGTCTAGCTCTGTGACTCATATTGACCTGTGCCATTCAGTGTAAATTACAAACTATATTGTCAGTGCTACAGAACTGTTCTCACTAAAACATTTACATGTGTCTGCAGTAAAAGCAGCATTTTATTCTACTGATCTAAGGTCAGGTCCCTGCAGGAGGTTTTGTTTTGGTTTCTAGGTGTTTAATGGTTCTTATTCAAACCTTGAGGTAGAAGGTTCTTTAAAGAAATCTTTTGGTAAATTTCTGATTGTGAAGTCTAATTATACCAACCAAAGAGCACATATCTCACATTTTCCTTCTCCCTCAAAGCCCAGTTATAATGTTTGTATTGTTTTATATACCAAACACAATTTTTCATGGTGACTAAGGGGGCGATTTTCCAAACTTTCCCCCTTATAAAAAGGTGTTCTTACAGCACCTTTAATACGTTATCATATGTAAATTGTTGCTGGTCTGCCTGCCCTGCCTTGAACCTTATTCATTTATAAATGCAGTTTGTAGGGGCATTGCTAAATTGATGTAAGCTAATGTGCTGGTTTTTGAGACATCACGTGAATAATGAATTCACATTTTCTGTTTTAACAAACGCGATAAGGACATCTGCCTTTAAAATGGTTTACGTAGAACATGGCACTAAAACCAGGAACCATTTTGGAATCTTTAGTCTTAGTAGAAGATGATTCTCTATGAATCTCTAGTGTAAAGACTTAAGAATGAGAGCTTTAGATATGAGGTAATCTCCATGAAGCAAGACCTCCCCGTTTAGCCAGATAACTTGAGCTCAAAACCAAGTCTGTCCCATTGGAGACAAGCTATGGAACTTGCCCATTTTACCATTCTGAATGTTGGGCTTAGGTTATCTGTCTAAACTGAGAAATTATGCTCACAATCTCTCTGTTCCTGAGAGTGGATGTGGATGATTGAAATATGTAAAAAATCTATGTAAAATCTCTGTTTGTTAAAATAATGGGAGCAATCAGTGTCCAGATGTAGAGAAACAGACACCCCCAGCTGGATGAGATCTTTACCCACACTGCTGGCCATTTACTGTTCATAGAACTGTAGTCTGCATCGGGACTGTGTGGAAAAAAACAGACAAATGTGGTCAATTAAACCAAGGATTTTTCAAAACAAAACACTAATAAATTATATTGTCATTATTATCCATATTAATTATGAATATTCATGTATATAATAATATTCTGCAAAACCTAATTGTAATCTAATAGTATTTTGTAAATTTCCGTACTGTTAGACTATTAAAGGATTACCTTATTTTATTTTAGAGCAATTAATCATGTTCAATTAATCAAATCTAACACCTCATTTGCAATATTATGTTGCCAAACTAACTTCCCACAAAGGGTTTCGTTCTGTATTGGACAAATCACCTTAAAAAGTGTGTAAAATGTAAAAGCTGTAATCAAAATATAGTAAATAATTCTCATATTAATTCATAGTCCTATACTTTAAATGAGATGTTGCCATTTTATTAAATTCAGAATATTACTGAAGAACCCTGTAATACATCTGCTGTGGTATTTGTGAATAAAAAGCTACCAATAGCTTCATACAGTCATTCACTTTAAGGTGAAATAAATTTGCATTATCATGCATATTCATAGATCTTCACATTTGGAATGAGTTTTAAGATTTTGGGACGTTTCTTTATTTGGATGGTACCCTGTAAATGACCCACAGATAATTAAAAGATTCACAAATCTTATCTGGTGATACTTATCTGGTTGATATTATTGTAGTGAGTATCTACAAACCATCTACAGTGGAGCATCCAAATAAAGTGTTACCACACTATAAGATATAGATATAAGACATATTTCATCTTTAAAAATGTTTAACAATGCGTAATCTAACAGAGCTGTAATCTAGCAGCTCAGGACATGATTTAAAGCAATTTAATGACATACCTATACCAGTTAGTGAGGGTCATCATGATGTACAGTGAAGCAAGGAAGAGCATGAAGTGGAAGAATGCATAACTGTACTGAACAGTTTCTCTCTCATTATCCTGCACTCGTTTAGGACCAGAGCCATCCTCCTCTCCGAAGCCTCCAGGAGAACTGTCCTCGATGATGACTGTATCCTTGGAGAACAGAGTGAGTTTGTTTACTTGACTATTGCTGGAGGAGCGGATACTAACAGAGAGAGAGAAAGAGTAATAAGAAAATGATGAAAACATCAGTTATACAACAGTTATGACATATATACCACAAAAAAATGTTTTGTCACATTGAGTAAATTTACAATGACAAATTAATTTGAGATCAGTTTTGTCTATTAAATATGACCAAACATCTATGTACTATTTATAAATCTGTTTTTGTATAGTTTCAGAGTCTAAGCTCAGGTTTTTGCCAACTGCAGTGTGCAATTTAAGGTATCACTTAAGCACTAAAATTAACTAGTTCTAGGCAGACACTAGTCACTAGTTTGCACCTCGAGTATAAAATGCAGAGGACAAATATGGCAAGTCCCACGATGCTCTGCGCATCCCTCCACTGTAAATAAGGCAAGGAAGGCTCGGGTTCTTCAGCATCAATGATCATCACAGACGTCTGGTTCTCCAGCCCCACTGGGGCCAGAGTTGGCTTTGTGATCTGCTGGAAGATGCCCAGGAGACTGGGGTTACACGCTTCATCTGAAAGTAAATAAAGAAAGTATATTTAAAAATGCTAAGGTCATTTAGAGCTACACAGATTAGAAAATTAATAATGAGCAATATTTGTGCCAAATTGGGCAGGTTTTCCCAGAATATTAGAAGTTGCAGAGAACAGATACAATGTCTTAATTAAAACCCTTCAGTTTAATTTCAAAATGTTCAGTACCTGGTACGTTGTTCATTGCTGACCAGGTGAGGTACATAGTATAAAGAGTAATGACCGACGACTGGAGAAGGCCGGATCTGGGCTGAGAATCCTAAACACCAAAAAGGTAACACACAGCAAACAGACACAAGGAGCACATGAAATAACAACATATATAAAAATATAGATAAAACAAGTAGGACGCTATCCAATTGTATTATGTTAACTAACAGATGCTTGCATAGGCTAGTATTGTACTGAGTGATGGGGTACTGAGTGATCAACAAGTTCAGAGAGCCACTAAGGACCCTTGTATGTGTGCGTGTATATATATATATATATATATTTTTTTTTTTCTCTCATTTGTATATGTATAAAAAATTGATACTAATAAAATGAGTATTTAACTGACCTGAATTTTAGGAAGGATGGAGATGACTGAGGCACTGATGCACAGTAACATGTTGAAGCTGATAAAGAACTTGTTAAGTGAACACTCCTCTGGACGAGTGTAGAACACAAACATGAGAACAACAGCAGTGAAAGAGAGGGAGTAGTTCAGCACCATCACACACAGCAGAGCTGGAAATACACACACAAACATGTCAGATATATCATCTCCATTACAGCTTGGAATGCACACATGTACAATGCACTTAGATTAGAAACATCACACACAGTAAATACAGAAAAAAAGGTGTTGTAGAAGTACATTATTGTCACCACAGGCACAACCAGTGTATATACATTTAAAGGTACATCAGTGAGTACAGTTGAGTTCCCTAAAAAATCATTACATTCTCTTCTCCAGAATAATACGAATAAGTGAATAATTGTAAACATTCATTATGGAACTGTGTAAAATCAAACAACAAAAATACAAGTCTTGGAGATGAAATGGGGCATATAACTTCAACACAACTAGTTATGTTCCCTGTGAAGAGAATCCTTAAATGATGTGTGCTTCTTTTATAGACGTGTGTGCTCATTAAAATCACTAGTAATTAGTAGTATTCACTAATATTTAGTAGAAGCTTTGTTTTATTTAAAGATGAGCTGTTTTATGAAAAGTATGTTGCATTATTCTGTTGTTTAGAGTGTTTTAGTTTTCAGTAGAGAAGGAATGTGACTGGTACATGGGAGTTACACTCATTAATGTAAGATAGCAAGGACTTTCTTCAGTTTAATTAACACAGGATGCAGCTGGTTCCTAGAATTCAGTTTCTCATAAAACGGTTAAAACTTTCAGTCTCCTTTCTTATTAGCTGATAATCTCCATGACATTCCCTAATTAAACACACTGATTATGTACCCTTGTGGTTTGTTTGTAAACAATCATTACAGCCTTATATTTAATAGAGTGAAATTTAATCACAGACACATTTTTGACCGTTTCTTGAAGTCACTGCCAAGTGACATACTGCTCACTTTAGAACTGTGTACTAACATTATACAGAGGGATGGAGAGTGCAACTATTGTTTATTCATTCGTTCATAAAACATTACCACAACGCCATGCCTTTGAGTTCCCATTCTCCATCTTCTCAACCCAGGACTCGTTCCAGGAGTGAGCAAAGTCCACAAGGAGTACCAGCTGGATCAGGATGAAGAAAAACGCTCCTCCTGTCCCAACAACAAACCACGCTGCTCAGGAGAGAGATAAAAAAGATGTCAAAGGAAAAGAAAGCTATTTTTAATTTTATTGAGAAGGGATTTATGTAAAAATATAAACATTTCCTGGGAATTATACATGTAATAGGAACACCATACAGTCACAAATAAACTAAAAATGTGTTCTGTGTCTTTCTAAAGGTTACTGAGTTCTCATTTTCAGGCTGCCTCATCTGTTCTCATCTATTGTTTGCTTCCTAAATGCTGTTGTGATCTGACTCAACAGGCCACCATAGGAAATAGATTTGTACTGTGTTAATGGACGGTTCTTAAAGAACGTTTTTGTAAATGCATGTGCATAAAGAACTTTAAGTTGGGAACCTCCACATAATAAAAAGATTCCATACCAAATGAATTGATAAGTACACATTGCATATAACAGTTTTTAACAAAACAAACTTATTTACATTTTCATGCAGTCTGCCGCTTGTTGTTTAGCGTTGGTTATTCACAGTGATGTTCTAGGCAGACTGCTTTTTTTTTAATGAAGCATATTATACAGCAGCCAATCAGTGAAAAAGAATTGTGCTTTTGGTGCATATGTCCATAACTGTAAATGAAGGATATAGTTAATTATAAATTGAAAGGTGTATATATTTACTTCTACTGAAAGGCCCCTCTGGAATATAAAATGCTCCCACTGTGACTCCGATGATGAAAGCAATTTTAAAAAACCAGAATCTGAAAAAAAAACAGAGGAAAACATCAGAATATCTTTCAGAAGCATGAGGCTGAGGAATAAAAGCATGATAAGCCCCAGAGCAATGAGCCAGTTCCAGTTCTTCAGCACTCTGCCGGTCATATGACTCAGAAAAATATGAAACTTAATATCCTTTACTTAACACAGCTCTGAGAAGAAATACAGATGCAGTGTAGTATAGTGCAGTCCTCACAGATTGCCAAGTTGGCTAAAGCCAACAGCGTAAAGCTACTGAACAGTGGAAGAGTGTTCTTTGGAGTGACTGAGCTCAATACAATACCTGTGGGATGAGTTGTTGTGGTGTTTTGGGATCTAAAACAGGACCTAAGACAGAACTAATAATCCAACATCAGGTCCTGACCTGATTCATGTTTATGTGGCTGAATTCAAAATTCAAAACTGTACTTGTTTAGCGGTAACCATTATTGTGTGTGTAAAACCTTTCCAGAAGAGTAAAGACTGTTACTGCAGTAAAGAGACACAAACTCCTGACATGATGAAAAAGCAAGTGTCTGCTAACGTTTGTTGTGTGTGTGTGTGTGTGTTATGTACCCATTATGGACAGCTGCTCGAGGGTCCCTGCTGTTCTTGACATTGATCATGAGTAATGAGAAGGCCAGAAAACACACACTCATCCCAAAACACACACGGTACACAGCCTGGTAGCCAACGATCAACTCACACTGGACACCAGCTCCCACACCAGGCAAACCGGAGCCTGCCCCACCCTTACACAGCCCTGGGATCTGAGGAGGACAAGGGCAAAGCAGTGATACAAGGGTTTGTCACAGCAGTGATGATACACCCCAAGTCCTGAAACTAAATAAGAGACGCTGAAATGTTCTCACAGCACAATCAATCAATATGAAAATAACAAAAAATCAAAAAATGAGAATGTGAAAAATTATAATCTGAGGGTTACCACATTTATTCCCATTTGTTTATTACAGACTAAATAAAATTGTTGCATTTAAACAAACCAGAAAACTAATGCTAAACCTAAAAACGTGGTTTACCTGTTTTAGCTGTTGATCGATGCCTGGTGAAAGCATGATGCAGGCTACGATGGTCCCCACTAATAGGATGAAGGCGTAGATGACTCGAGTCACGATGGAGTTTTTACAGTTTGGACAACATTTACAGGCCAAACACATGGCACCACAGCACAGACACCGAGCCTTTGGTAAACACAGGAGTAAAAGAAGAATGTGGTGTTAACATTAGAAAATAATAATTAGTCAGAAAATGCTTGATTAAACATGCTCTGTCACCTGTAGCTCCTTTGGACCCTGCCCTTCAATGGTCTACTGGACCCCCACAGAGCAGGTGTAATTTGGGTGGTATTAGAGCAGGTTTAACTGTGTGTGTGTGGGGTGGGGGGGGGGGGGCATTTATATTATGCTATATTTAGTCTGCTTATATTTTACCACAGTGTATACCACAGTATTCTTGCTGAAAAAGAAACCGTTAGGTGACCACACCCTATCAGGATGTCTTTACTGTTTGAATTCTCCATAAAAGAAAGTGAAACAGTCACCCCACAAACACGTTTAGATTCAGGACTGTGTATTAAAGGGTAGATCCATGGGGTTTTCAACATTTTCTGCATAATTAAGTGGTTAAGATATAGACAAAACTACAAAAAACGGGCTGGTATAAAATACCCTGTTTAAGAGAATATTCCACTACACGTTACACTGTTTGACCAAGCTCTGTTGACACATATTCTTAGTGAATCTATATTCTTCCCCCTTTCCTGCAGTATATCTATCCCCTAAAAGAAGGCCTTACTCAGAAGACTGTGATTATTCTGGACTCAAATTACCTCAGATATACACAGCTTCACTGTTCCACAATCCTATTCAGTGAGATTTATACCACGCCTGGCAGGTTCACTGTTTTTTGATTTCCCTTCACATAATATGCCTACTGTCTTTAAAAAAACTGTTCTAAAGGAATGTTTCCAAAGTAAGATAAGAAGGTTTTCTCCACCTCCAAAACCCCCTCATTCCCCAAGGATATTACACCAGCAGCTTCAGATAAAACCGAGCCTGACATTTAGCCAAAACATGTCTGAGATTAGTTAGTGCCCCACATAAGGCCTGACAGAGGGAACAATGCCACTAATCCGTTTAAGGAACTAGAGTAACTGAGTCACCCAAGTTTAAAAACAGCCTCCACGCCGTAAATCTCACTATAATCACGGTTTTGCGTGGACAGTGGTAACAGCAAGTAAATAATGTCTTATTAACGCACAAGCGCCCACAGACACAAAAAACAAACATAAACAAATGAAGGGGTCAGTGAGGGGCTTATACGTTCCTCATACGTTTCCTTCCTGCGCCTGGTGGAACGTAATACTCTCTTTTCCCCCCATCCTGTATATTGCTGTAACACTAGTGATCTATAATAATTGTGATGCCCAGCCTGTAGGAAATTACTGTACCATTTTACACCATACATTGGCCTAACATAGAATAGAATAGATAACCCCAGCCAAATACTAACAATTCATAAATAAACTAAAAGCACTGCAAAAAAAAAAGATATCTATTTACTAATAAAAACAGTAACCTACCCACTGAGCCACAGCAAAGGTCCCTAAAACTGCTCCCATGCTCCAGCTTCAAAAGTAGAGTCCAAGTCCACTTTGAAAAAGCCCTGAAACTTTTTAATAAGACCTTAAATTTCGATTCCCTAAATCATCTGCCCTTCAGTGTATATTCCTCTATCTATCAGCGTCTCACTCTTCCACTGCGTGTCAAAAGAGACGAGAGCGGCGCCTTCAGGACAAGGGAACACCCCCCATTTTGCCGGAAAACGGGTGGGGCTTAACAGTTTATTTACATAACACACCCGTTCTCAGCATATAAACCCATCCTGTCTGTAATAAACGGCGCTAACAGCAGAGGGAGGCATTTACACACAATTTTAATGGGTGATTCCACACCACGTGGCCACGTTTGTGGACACAAGCCCATACAACAGATGTGTATAACACAAACGTGCATCAAAACTTATACTCATACTCAAACTTTTTGCAGTATGAGCTTCTACCCCCTTGGGAAAGCTTTAAAGTACATGCTAGAACACTGTGGTGAGGGGCTGATGGCATTCAGTCATAGCAATAGTGAGGTCAGGTATTGATGCTGCATGATCAGTTTTGGATCTCAAAAGTACTGGACAGAGCTCAGTCTCTCCTGAGAACACAGTTCCTCTCTTATATGTGCAAATGCTCCAGAGTGATGGGTAAACCATAAATTAGCTGTAATTATAAGATACTTCAACGAATGTAATACAGGTCATTGTAGTCTTAGTTGAATGCCCCTGGTGCAGTTATGTGCAGAGAGAGATCCAGTCCTCAAAATGATCAATAGCTTTAGGAAGGAAAAGTGACTGCAGTGTACTGGAAACAACATGTTTTGAAACTAAAGCACTGAATAAATGTCTTACTTCCTGCAGTGTGTTATGGTTTCAGGGTTGTTATTCAAACTTGATACTTCACTGAACCAAAACAAAAGTGAAAATGTGATTAAAGTGAAGGGTGCAAATAAGGATTTGACAAGAACTGTGTTCAGCAGAAGACAAATATAATACACATATTAGTATCAGAATGCATGAATGCTGAACTCTTGCTAGAGGCTTTTACATTTAAAAAGTTGAATTATGGCCTTGTTTCAGAAGTGAAGTGTATAAAATTTACATGTTATTGTGACCTCACAAAGATTACAGAAACTACAACAAAAAATACATGGAAAAAACTGCTGCTGATTAGAGCAGTGCTTTTATTTCCCCTTTAATACCCAACCTCATTAAAGTCCATCTCAGTGTTTATTATTCCAATAACTTCTCTTTTTTCAAAGTTAATCAAAGCATTATTTTCTTTAATCTTTCAATGATGTTAAGTGTTCTGACAGCAATTTCTTGCATGTTTCCTTCTAACAGACGTCTTCAGTTCTTCCGTTTGTTTACCAGTGTAAGGCGTTGGTTTTATTTTAATGCTATATTTTTCTGTTCTGTGGAAATGTATGTCATTGAAATGACTTCACCACGTTTTGATTCAGCAAAAATGCATCAACAACTTGGCAAGTGTGAAAACAAATGTGTGCATGTGTGCGTGTGTGTGTGTGTGTGTGTGTATGTGAGAGAGAGAGAGAGAGACAGAGAGAGACAGAGAGAGAGAGAGTGAAACAATAATAAATACAGGGTCTGGTTCTGGATGTGTTTCTTTTGAACTGGCACGATTTCAAGACCATGTCAGTGATGCATATTTCATGGAAATAAATATAGGTCTTAGTAATATATCTTTCATAATAATAATAATAATAATAATAATAATAATAATAATAATAATATGTGTATTTAAAATGTGATGTGCATTTTTGTGAAATAATAAAGCCTTTAAGTGTTTGGTAAAAGTTCTCGTTGAAGGAGAACTCACCTGTGTTCACCAGTGAATCTGGGGTACAACTGTAGTGACAAGTGAAGATATAATGGTAACTTTGGCTCACACTGTCGCTTGTGTGTAGTTGTTCTAGCCGTCATAAGTTATGAAAGGGTTAATTTGCCCATGGGAAGAATATCAAAACATAGTGAAGTGTCATTCATTCATCCACAGAATATGCCTCTAATGCTTCAGAGACCTGTGGAGACATGCTTTACACAACTGCAGCCTTCACTTGGCATTGCGCAAGGTGACCTTCAGTGTGTGGGTGCAGCTGCTCAGACATGAGCAGTCATTTTTCATTTCAACAATTAGGATGTTTGTGTAGTTTTGGCTATGAAGTGTATAAGGGGTGGGGTGGTAGGATGATGGGTAGCGATGCATCAATATTTTAGAGATATAGAAATTATAGTTTAACATACAAACGTATAGAATAGTTTAGAATACAAATATTACTCATATGAGGGTGTTTTCTTTTTAACCACACTCTTATTCTTCTTGCTGCTGGAAAAAGGCCAGAAAAGGGCTAAGGGCTGAGACGGAGTAAAAGTGGACATTGCAAAGTGCTGGAATTGAAACTATTTTTGATCCCCGTCCAAATACTATTTGCACTGTCCATCTCTGACATCACAGACATGGATGTGTGTGTGTGTGTGTGTGTGTTTGTGTGCGTGTGTGTGTGTGTGAGAGAGAGTGTGTGTGTGTGTGTGTGTGTGAGAGAGTGTGTGTGTGTGTGTGTGTGTGTGAGAGAGAGAGAGAGAGTGAGAGAGTGTGAGTGTGTGTGTGTGTGTGTGTGTGTGTATAAATAAAGCCCCTTGGGGCAGTGCAGACACACTTTTGATGGAATCACACTTTTCTCACACAAGAGGAACGACAGATCTCCATGATGAAGAGAGAAAGAAAAGCTTCCTTTCCTCTTTGTCTCCTTCTTTGCAGTATCACACAGGTCAGAATATTCTCTCTCTCTCTCTCTCTCTCTCTCTCTCTCTCTCTCCCCTTCTTCATCTTCTTCTTCCACAACTTCTCTGCACTATCAAAAAGTTCAGAATATCTTTTAATTCTCTCTCTTTCTTGCTTCTATCGCCCAATCAGAACTCTCTCTCTCTTCTGTGTTCTAACACTTGTTGTAACACAGGTCAGAACAGTTTCTGACCTCTTACTTTTCCCTGTTGTGTTCTCAGGTGTTGTGTGTTATGCTCTCAGGTGGTGTGTGAGGTGTGTGAGGGTCCATGTGAGTGCCCCTGGCCCCCTCCAACCTGTCCGTCGGGGGTCTCACTGCTGCAGGATGGATGTGGCTGTTGTCTGGTGTGTGCGAGACAGGAGGGAGAGTCCTGCTCCAGGAGGAACGTGTGTGACTCTCAGCTTGGTTTACAGTGTGATTACAGTGCCAGCTTCCCCGGGGGTCCAGGAGAGTGTGTCAGTGAGTACTGATCAAAAACAGTTTTTTATATTGAATTTGCACTGTATTTGGTTGTTTTTTTGTATATATAATGTATGGTAGTTTTATTTATACAGACAGAGTGCGGTTATCTCAGAAAATCTGAGCTCAGTGTGACATTATACTCAAGAGGAGACACAGTGGTCAGTCTGGAACTGTTACTCTCAGTTCTGTCTCTGGTGTTTCTCCATCTGCTCGCAGACTACAGACGAATTAAAGAGTAACTACAAAAATATTAGGAAAGGACAACAGAGAGTTTAAGGAGGAAGTAGAGAGATATTAAGAAGAAACAACAGAATTATTAAGGAGGATCTGCACAGAAATTAAGGAAGAACTACAGAGATATTAAGAGGCTCTCTTTCTTGTCAACAAAGCTCACAGAAAATATGAGAATATGAGAAACTCACAATTGTAAACGCCTTGTATTATTGTTGCGATGGCTGTAAGAACCCCAGGCCTCCTCTTACCTGAATAATCCTCCTCAGGACAGAATGAGCTGGGCTGTGAGGTGGAGGGTGTGCGGTATGAGGAGGGACAGTCCTTCCACCTCACCTGTGCGCAGTTGTGTCACTGTGTCGGTGGTGGCATCACCTGTGTCCCACTCTGTAACGAGGACCTGAATCTGCCCATCTCCAATTGTCCAGTCCCAAAGTTGGTCCAGCTGCCGGGACGCTGCTGCAGGGAGTGGGTCTGTGATGACTTGGAAAACAGCGTCCTACTGGAAAATACTGCAGGTAATGTTATATAATCACTGGACAGTTCTTGTGTAATGAAGAGTATTAATCAGGAGTTTCTCTGATGCAGTAACTGCTTCTACTCCTCTGGGAAGTCTTTACTCTAGGTGCGGAACCATAGATATGAGGATTTAATAGTGTTCAGCCACTCAATCTTTAGGGAGGTTGAATGATTTATTCTGGATTCCAAATCATCCTAAAGGTATTACAGCATGCTTCCACTGTTCTACAACCCAGTGCTGATGGGCTTTATATCTCTCTCCCTGACATTTTGCATGGGGCATTGTGAACTTTAAGTGCTTGTACAGCTGAACATCTGCCACACCACCAAGTTGCTGATCAATAGTTGATGATTGGTAGATTGGAGATGTGATTATTTAGGGGCTCTTATATTGGCTCAATCAAATCTACCATATAGCAATGTTCCAAACTCATTATGTAAAGCCTTCCCTGAAGAGTAGAGGGTGTTGCTACTGTAAGGAGAAAAAAAGCCCATTTAAAATCTACAAACTTTCGGACAACAAAAATGTGCAGTACTTTGCAAAAGTAAAAGTTTTAGACACCAGATGTTATGAGATTTAAAAAGCTATATTTCTGAGCAGTAAGTGTTAATTTGCTAAAAAAAAAAAAAAAAAAAAAAAACGAGAAAAAACAAACAGCAAATAGTTTCCAACATTAGAATAAAACCATTACATTACTCCAGCGTGATCCTCTGTGTGTGAATGTGTTTAACTTTGTCCAAATCTCTCCTCGTGGAGTCTGTATTATTTGAGGTTATCATCCAGTACCTAGTTTTAGTGGTGAATTAATAATGATTTTAAATAATGTGTGCTGTGGATTTAACAAATTCATACAAATCAAGGAGAATCTGAACAAAACACTGTTCTTCAAACTCACTCTCACCTACTGCTTTATAGAGAAACATTATCTTATATTTCTGATCTCTTTTATATTATTATTTGTTTGTGTTTACTGTGATTATATATAACTTTATACCAGCCCCACACTCACTGAGAAGGCATTAGTTTAAATATATATCATTATCTTAGGGGCCGAAGACTTCTGTGCAGCACTGTATATATGTGGTGTAATTATGGATCTGAGACAAATATATTTTGGTAAATCGTGTGTGGGAATAGGAACCCATCAGGTTTCCACACTTTGGGCTTAACATACCTGCTGTGGTCAAGCATCTACTTTTGTTAACATGAAGCAGGGTGGTCACACAGGGGTGGAATAACAGAGCTTTGGTTTGTTATTAAAGTTTGGTGGGCAAAGAATCCAGAATCCAAAATCCTCTGTTCTAACGACACCCTCAATGTAAACAGTGTTCCTGGGGGGTCACAGCAGTGTTCCAACCTCTAGTGTAAACCCATCCCAGAACAGGAACTTGCTTCTGAATCAATGCCCTTTATTTAAGGAGCGTGTCTGAAAACATATGGACATACAGTGTCTAAAGAGATAGAAGCAGTTTAAGTCCTGATTACTTTTCTCTTCTGACTTTAATTCAAATATCTTTAGCCAAGCAAAAGCTTTGTTAGTTGGGTAAAATAAGCAGTTCTGTAAAAGTACCACCCCTCTCCAAAAAAAGTACCAAATTACCTTAATAGTCCTGAGAAACTTCTAGTAAATCCAGCATTTGCCAGCACAAGAACTTAAGTGTGTACAGTGCTACATGTCATATGCATAATATCTTTGAAAAGCAAGAAATTAAATGGGACACCCTAGAGCAGCCATGCATTAGCTTAAGGTCAACATGTCTATTGCCAAACATGTGCCAAAGGGGCATTAAAGCCCCCAGCTTCAGTCTGTAGAGCAGTGGAACCGTGTTTTCAAAAGTGACGGAGCCCCATCCAATACCAATGGGACAAGTTGGAGTGGTGTTTGTGATTTAGAATCATGCAACATGACCATCTCAGTAATGTTTACATGTTGGGAAGCAATCAAATCATAGCTCACTGAAATGTTCCCACATCAAGACTAAAGCCTTCTTAGAACATCCATTTAAAGGAATGAAAATGGATAAACAGATGTATGTATGGATGAGTGGATGGATGGATGGATAGTTGACATTGAGAACTTGTGAACTTTGTAAATCTCTCTCCTGTAAAACCTCATGGTGATTGTTGTCTCTTACACACTAGTCTCAGGTTGTAAAAACCTAAGGATGTTTATATTTTTTGTGTGTATCCTCACAGCTGACTGGGTCTCGAGTTCACTCGACCTGTCAGAGTCCAGTAGATCACGGTGGTCCAGGTGTCCAGAGTTCAGTGGAGAGTGGAGCGCATGTACACGCACCTGTGGACCAGGTGTGTCCACCAGAATCTCAAACAGGAACTTGGCGTGCAGCCCACAAACACAGACTCGAATCTGCCAGGTCAGACCATGCCAAACTGACCCTCCGGCCATAAACAACAGGGTCCAGAGGGTGAGTAACACTGTCACAATTCAATCACAATAAATTCACTGCAAAAATCTAATACTGCCACCTCAGCCCCTAAAAGTCCACAAAGTTAGTAGGAGCCACAATTCCACCTTAAAACACTCATACTGATCCACAGTTCCACCTTAAAACACTCATACTGATCCACAATTCCACCTTAAAACACTCATACTGATCCACAGTTCCACCTTAAAACACTCAGACTGATCCACAATTCCACCTTAAAACACTCATACTGATCCACGGTTCCACCTTAAAACACTCATACTGATCCACAATTCCACCTTAAAACACTCATACTGATCCACAATTCCACCTTAAAACACTCATACTGATCCACGGTTCCACCTTAAAACACTCATACTGATCCACAATTCCACCTTAAAACACTCATACTGATCCACAGTTCCACCTTAAAACACTCATACTGATCCACAATTCCACCTTAAAACACTCATACTGATCCACAGTTCCACCTTAAAACACTCATACTGATCCACAATTCCACCTTAAAACACTCATACTGATCCACAGTTCCACCTTAAAACACTCAGACTGATCCACAATTCCACCTTAAAACACTCATACTGATCCACGGTTCCACCTTAAAACACTCATACTGATCCACAATTCCACCTTAAAACACTCATACTGATCCACAATTCCACCTTAAAACACTCATACTGATCCACGGTTCCACCTTAAAACACTCATACTGATCCACAATTCCACCTTAAAACACTCATACTGATCCACAGTTCCACCTTAAAACACTCATACTGATCCACAATTCCACCTTAAAACACTCATACTGATCCACAGTTCCACCTTAAAACACTCATACTGATCCACAATTCCACCTTAAAACACTCATACTGATCCACAGTTCCACCTTAAAACACTCAGACTGATCCACAATTCCACCTTAAAACACTCATACTGATCCACGGTTCCACCTTAAAACACTCATACTGATCCACAATTCCACCTTAAAACACTCATACTGATCCACAATTCCACCTTAAAACACTCATACTGTTCCACGGTTCCACCTTAAAACACTCATACTGATCCACAATTCCACATTAAAAGACTAAACCCTCCAGCACTTTGAAAAGGGTGTTTAATACAAATACACTCACAATTCAATATAATATGTTAAAAAATATTCACACTGGTAATACAACTACCAGAGAAAGCCACCAGGGGACAGACAACACTGAAGTAGGCGATGATTATAATTTACTAAACCCATTTGGGAGTACTGATTGAGCTCCAGGTGCTGTCCACTGAGTACTAGATACTACCATGTGAGCCCTAGATGTAAGCATGATTAAAAAGCATTAACCACTTAATAGTTAAGCAAAACTAACTGGACCTATATATATGCAAATTAGCTTTGTGGTGACTGGTGGTCCTGTAATGTCCTCAGTTGGCATATCATGTAAAAACACATATTCCATGACAGGGCTTGTTTAATCTGAGAGTAAACCAAGCGGGGTGTAAATGCTGCTGCTGTGTACGTACCCGATTAGCTGAGAGTCTGGACAGTGTTTGTGTGGACACTGTTTATTTAAGGTTCTGTGTTCTTCCAGGGAACGTCTGTCTGTAAGAGCAGCTACCGGTCATCCCTCCCCATTCACCTGGAACATCAGAACTGCTACAGTACACGTCCTTTCAGACCCAGGTTCTGTGGAACATGCTCGGACCAGCGCTGCTGCACCCCCCACCGAACCAGAACCGTCCCAGTCACCTTCCACTGTCCACACACTGGACTCACACAACTTTGGGTCATGGTCATCGAGTCATGCGTGTGTCATTATAACTGCCCTCAAATTTCTCCAACTGGGTCCAGCAGACCTAGGACTTGGTTCTAGATATACTGCTCTGAGATGGTTCTGATAATACAAGGGAAACTAGATTAAAATATCCTGCTGTTATACATTAATAAAGCCATTAATCCTAACGCCCTGAATGAAGGTCAGATGATATAGTGATGTTGGTTTTGTAGAGAAAATACTGTTAAAAGTATGTTTCTATTTTCTGTTTTATTTATTGTTTACAGCTATTTTAACACTCTGTCACTTTGTCAAATGCCAGTGATTCCTAATAAACTAATAATTTCTAGAAACTGTAAATACAAGATTTTTTGGCACATTCCAGTGCTTGTTTTTTTCCTGTTTTTTTTTTTGTTATTAGTCAAAAAAATAAAACTTAAAAATACACTTGGGCCATAGTTTTGTACATTCTTTTTGATATGTTTAATTCAGAAAATAAAGCAGTAATTTTTCATTAAAATGTGTGTGCAGATGTGTGTTTCTTGTAGAGGATGTTTTTATTTAGAAAATGAACTAATACAAGTACATTTCTTTTTTTCATATGATATTTCATAAGATAATATATATATTTCATATATAATTTACCAAATAATGCATAATACTTACTGAATGATTTAATCTACGTCTTAAGATCAAAGCACTAATGTTCAATAACAGGTGTTAACAGGTGTGTAATATTACCACTTTCCTGCTCCGGGTGATTGTCTGTGAGGAGTGTGGTGTGTTCTCCCTGTGTCTGCATGGGTTTCCTCCAGGTGACTGTCTGTGAGGAGTGTGCTGTGTTCTCCCTGTGTCTGCGTGGGTTTCCTCCGGGTGACTGTCTGTGAGGAGTGTGCTGTGTTCTCCCTGTGTCTGTGTGGGTTTCCGCCGGATGATTGTCTGTGAGGAGTTTGGTGTGTTCTCCCTGTTTCTGCATGGGTTTCCTCCGGGTGACTGTCTGTGAGGAGTGTGGTGTGTTCTTCCTGTATCTGTGTGGGTTTCCTCCGGGTGACTGTCTGTGAGGAGTGTGGTGTGTTCTTCCTGTATCTGTGTGGGTTTCCTCCGGGTGACTGTCTGTGAGGAGTGTGGTGTGTTCTCCATGTGTCTGCGTGGGTTTCCTCCGGGTGACTGTCTGTGAGGAGTGTGGTGTGTTCTCCCTGTGTCTGCGTGGGTTTCCTCCGGGTGATTGTCTGTGAGGAGTGTGGTGTGTTCTCCCTGTTTCTGCATGGGTTTCCTCTGGGTGACTGTCTGTGAGGAGTGTGGTGTGTTCTTCCTGTGTCTGCGTGGGTTTCCTCCGGGTGACTGTCTGTGAGGAGTGTGGTGTGTTCTCCCTGTGTCTGCGTGGGTTTCCTCCGGGTGACTGTCTGTGAGGAGTGTGGTGTGTTCTCTCTGTGTCTGTGTGGGTTTCCTCCGGGTGACTGTCTGTGAGGAGTGTGGTGTGTTCTCTCTGTGTCTGCGTTGGTTTCCTCCGGGTGACTGTCTGTGAGGAGTGTGGTGTGTTCTCCCTGTGTCTGCGTGGGTTTTCTCCGGGCGATTGTCTGTGAGGATTTTGGTGTTCTCCCTGTTTCTGTGTGGGTTTCCTCCGGGTGACTGTCTGTGAGGACTGTGGTGTGTTCTCCATGTGTCTGCGTGGGTTTCCTCCGGGTGACTGTCTGTGAGGAGTGTGGTGTGTTCTCCCTGTGTCTGCGTGGGTTTCCTCCGGGTGATTGTCTGTGAGGAGTGTGGTGTGTTCTCCCTGTTTCTGCATGGGTTTCCTCCGGGTGACGGTCTGTGAGGAGTGTGGTGTGTTCTTCCTGTGTCTGCGTGGGTTTCCTCCGGGTGACTGTCTGTGCGGAGTGTGGTGTGTTCTCCCTGTGTCTGCGTGGGTTTCCTCCGGGTGACTGTCTGTGAGGAGTGTGGTGTGTTCTCTCTGTGTCTGCGTGGGTTTCCTCCGGGTGACTGTCTGTGAGGAGTGTGGTGTGTTCTTCCTGTGTCTGCGTGGGTTTCCTCCGGGTGACTGTCTGTGAGGAGTGTGGTGTGTTCTCCCTGTGTCTGTGTGGGTTTCCTCCGGGTGACTGTCTGTGAGGAGTGTGGTGTGTTCTCTCTGTGTCTGCGTTGGTTTCCTCCGGGTGACTGTCTGTGAGGAGTGTGGTGTGTTCTCCCTGTGTATGCGTGGGTTTTCTCCGGGCGATTGTCTGTGAGGATTTTGGTGTTCTCCCTGTTTCTGTGTGGGTTTCCTCCGGGTGACTGTCTGTGAGGACTGTGGTGTGTTCTCCATGTGTCTGCGTGGGTTTCCTCCGGGTGACTGTCTGTGAGGAGTGTGGTGTGTTCTCCCTGTGTCTGCGTGGGTTTCCTCCGGGTGATTGTCTGTGAGGAGTGTGGTGTGTTCTCCCTGTTTCTGCATGGGTTTCCTCCGGGTGACTGTCTGTGAGGAGTGTGGTGTGTTCTTCCTGTGTCTGCGTGGGTTTCCTCCGGGTGACTGTCTGTGAGGAGTGTGGTGTGTTCTCCCTGTGTCTGCGTGGGTTTCCTCCGGGTGACTGTCTGTGAGGAGTGTGGTGTGTTCTCTCTGTGTCTGCGTGGGTTTCCTCCGGGTGACTGTCTGTGAGGAGTGTGGTGTGTTCTCTCTGTGTCTGCGTTGGTTTCCTCCGGGTGACTGTCTGTGAGGAGTGTGGTGTGTTCTCCCTGTGTATGCGTGGGTTTTCTCCGGGCGATTGTCTGTGAGGATTTTGGTGTTCTCCCTGTTTCTGTGTGGGTTTCCTCCGGGTGACTGTCTGTGAGGAGTGTGGTGTGTTCTCCCTGTGTCGGCGTGGGTTTCCTCTGGGTGACTCTCTGTGAGGAGTGTGGTGTGTTCTCCCTGTGTCGGCGTGGGTTTCCTCTGGGTGACTCTCTGTGAGGAGTGTGGTGTGTTCTCCCTGTGTCGGCGTGGGTTTCCTCTGGGTGACTCTCTGTGAGGAGTGTGGTGTGTTCTCCCTGTGTCTGAGTGGGTTTCCTCCGGGTGACTGTCTGTGAGGAGTGTGCTGTGTTCTCTCTGTGTCTGCGTGGGTTTCCTCCCACAGTCCAAAAACACACGTTGGTAGGTGGATTGTTGACTCAAAAGTGACCGTAGGTGTGAGTGAATGTGTGAGTGTGTGTGTTGCCCTGTGAAGGACTGGCGCCCCCTCCAGGGTGTATTCCCGCCTTGCGCCCAAAGATTCCAGGTAGGCTCTGGACCCACCGTGACCCTGAATTGGATAAGGGCTACAGATAATGGATGGATGGATGGATATATTACCACTACTTTACATTATGACATGTTTAACAATGACTATTTAAGCTAGAGCTCTAAATGCACCAAAAAATCAGACTGTTAAATAAAGTGAGGCCAACTTTCAATCAATCTCTCATTTTTATGAATCACAAATCTAATTACCATAAATAGAATAAAGAGCTGTAAGCAGCTGCACAGGAAGCCATCAGTGCACTTTGTAGTTGTATGAAAAAATGTGGGCACGCCTAGTCGCATGGTATGGCTTTGTTGATTTTCTCATTGAAATTAAATGAACACGTCCAAAGACACATTTGTTGTATGTGCAAACAAACTTTGCCAATTAATCCTAGCTGTGATTCTGAGTCTGATTCTGTGTAAAAAATAATTGCACAGGCCAAATGTGCATTCATATAAAATGTATTCCCTGTAGAAGACGCTTTCATTTATTTTCTCTCGAAAGATAAATCAACATCTGTTGCTGGCCAGATGCGTTGCTGTTTTTCTTTTGCAGGAAGTGAGCAGTCTAGCATGGAGGTGCCGTAAAGAGACGATACGATTAAACCAATGATGTGAACAAGTGCAGAAAGGTGTGCAAGGAAGGAAGTGAGAGCAGTGCAGAGGTTAAAACAATGTTTTTTTTCACATTCTGTAAAACAACTTAAAAAAAATTGCTGTTTTGTAATGTACCATGTTTGATTTATATTTTGTGAGGCTGTCACAGCAGCACATTGGGATTAACTTTCTTTTAATACCTTTCATTATAGACGTAATGTTGAAAAAGCAGGTGTCTGTATCATATTCACCATATTGTGTTTATGTTTAACTTGGGCGAGGTTCACAATAGTGCAATAAGTAGTGTCGCTGTCACACAGCTTCAGGGTTCTGTGGTTGTGTGTTCAAACCACACCTTCGGTCACTATCTATGAAGAGTGTGTTGTGTTCTCCACGTGCCTGCCTCCTCGTGCTCCAATTTTCACCCACAGTTCAAAAACACTTGATGGTAAGTGAACAGGCCATTCAAAAGTGTTAACATGTCAGTGTGTTAGGGATGAGGTGAGTGTGTGCTACCCTGTGGTGGACTGGTGCTCTGTCCAAGGTGTGTTCCTAGTGCCCAGTGATGCCAGGGAGGCTCTGGATCCACCACAATCCTGAATGTGATGAAGCAGTTACAGAAAATGAAAGAATGATTTGAATGATTGGAACATGAAAAAGTCTCCCAAATTCCCCTGATCTCAGTCTGGCTGAGTATCTGTAAAAACCATAGAGCAGTCATCTCACAGCGTGGATGTAAAATATACTAGAAGTGTGGTTTTAATATTTATGGCTGATCATTTTGTGTGTGTGTGCGTGTGTGTGTTTATCAATCAATGTAAATAAGTCTTCATGAGACAAAAGAGGAAGTAAAACCTAGACTTAAAATATGTCCATGAATAACATCACAAGAGAATATCATTAACTATTGAAACCTGCAAGAACCTGCTTAAAAACTGTGAATTATTGACAATCCCATGCACCCACTAGAAATTGTGATTGTTCAGATTTTCACCTAATTTCATCTTAGGTGAAAGTACAAATTTGCAAGAAAACAGAGCTAAAGATTTGTTCCAGATCCTCATTTACTGTCTGAGGAAGGAAATACATGAGGCTTGTGGTTTAGCAGTAGGATGTAGGTGTAGGGTCTTTTTTTAAGTTAATTTTAATCATTTACAGAAATACAGCACACATTTGCTCAAACAGCAAGGGGAGAAGGAAAAGAAAAAAAAGTGAAAATGAAGTAGGAGGAGTTCAAAAGAGGGAGAGAAAGAGAAAGAGTCAGTCAAAGAAAGAGTAGGAGGAGAAAGGGAGGGGTTGGACTTTTTCTGAGTGTTGTTGCTTGCAGAGTGATTCTGAAAGTGCAGGTGAAGAGAGTGCAAGAGACATTGTTAGTTTCTATTCTTCTCTTTCCTTTTCTCAGTGCTCCTTTCCTCAGATCTTGGACTCTATCTTATTTATTCACGTGTGTGGACTTGGACAAATACTCTTTTGAAGCAGGGGTGGGTTTCCACTCTGAAGGAAGTGGGTGTCGTTTCTGAATCAAAGAGGCTGTGTGTTATGAGTCCAGAGGCAACCAGAAGTAAAGGTAAGGTAAGAGAAGAGCAGAGCAGAACAGAGAAGAGAAGAGAAGAGAAGAGAAGAGAAGAGAAGAGAAGAGAAGAGAAGAGCAGAGCAGAGCAGAGCAGAGAAGAGAAGAGAAGAGAAGAGAAGAGAAGAGAAGAGAAGAGAAGAGAAGAGAAGAGAAGTGAAGAGAAGAGGAAAAAGTGTTCATAGATATCTCCGGGAAATCTGAAGAGAATGGAGTGGAGCAGAGGATCCAGGAATATGTCACAGTGCCCGCAGATTGATCTCCCTTTTACACACAAGTTTCTCCCCACTGTTTATATCCTGGTGTTTCTTATTGGATCTACAGCGAATTTGTTTGGACTGAGGTCAGTGTATTACAGCTGGAAAAAGATGGGAAACATCAACATCTTCATTCTAAACCTTGGAGTTGCAGATTTGCTCTACGTGTTCACGCTGCCCTTTTTGGTCAGCTATTATGCTGGGAATAGCACGTGGGTCTTTGGACAGACATTTTGCAAAGTCACACGCTTCTGTTTTAACCTAAATCTCTACGGGAGTATAGGCTTTCTCACCTGCATCAGCATCTACAGGTATCTAGGAATTGTCCACACTATGAAGGTGATGGGCAAAATCACCACGCGCATTTCTGTGTCCATCAGTGCCCTCGTCTGGGCTCTGGTTTTCATCCAGATTATGCCAGATATGTACTTTGAAAAGTCGCATAATTCCTCTGAATCATGTTTTGACACCACTACGAATCAACATCTAGAAGAATACCTTTCCTACAGCCTTGTCTGGACCTGCTCTGGCTTTGTGGTACCCCTCCTGGTCATCCTTCTCTGTTATGGCCACATCGTCTTTGTCCTGGCCTCCAAGGCCAACGTCAACACCCTGCTGAAGCAACGCTGCCTCAAACTTGTGATCATGCTCACGTTGCTCTTCTCCATCTGCTTCATCCCCTACCACATCTTCAGGAACCTCAACCTGAAGACCAGGATCCTGAAGATGCAGGGAGCCTGCCACAAGAGCTTCAACAGCATATATGTGGCCCACCAGGTGAAGTTATGAATGCTTAGGGTTATAAAGTCTGGGTAAATTAAGTTTAGCTATTAAAATATATTTGATATAATGTGGTGAGTGGTATAGCAGATTACTCAGATAGTCACTGTGAGGAAGAATAAGCTGCTTTATGTTTACTTTAGTGAATATCATTGTTATTCCTGATCCCTACATAGCCCTTCATGAAACTTGATCTTATCTTACATGAAGATCTGACAGCTTTTTCCAACACTTTTTATGATGAAACTGAACAAAGCAACTTTTATGACTCCAAAGACTTTTATAGTTATTTATGTTAGTTGTCAAAAACGCTTGTTAAAATGTCATATTGTCTGATGTTCTTTTTATTTTACCTTGAGGTAAAATTACCTTATTTTACCTTCTTATAAAGAGTGGAAATGGTTCAGGCATCTGGTACGAATCCCCCTTGATGCCTCCTGTCGTGGGTAATACCTGGCACAGCCAAATAGGAGAAGGACCCAGGGTATACACAGGGCTTGCTGGAGGTATTATATCTTCCAGCTGGTCTGGGAGTGCTAGAGAAGCTAGAGGAAGATGCAGATTCAGAGATGTCTTTAAGTCTGCTTTCCTTCTCACCAATGCAACCCTGAAAATTCCTGAAAAGTGGATAAGAAGATGAGATGAGACATGAGAGTTAAAAACATCAAATGCTTATTCTCCTGACAAAAAAGGACAGATAGAGGTGCTCTGACAATATGTCAAATAAATGCTTTTTATGTTACATTCCATTAAAATGCTAATAACGTCGTAGAAGTTAGAAAGGTGTGGAGTGGAGTGAAAGAAGGCTTGTCTGGAAACTAAGCCACAAGTAATTTTAATTTATTAATTTTTTGATGCTTTAAATCTTATGTTCGGTTTGTTCAATACAACATAGAAATCAACACAGAAAAATGGAACGCAGCACAACCCATTTTACATAATGTTCTTCTGCATATTTGGTGCAATTGCATATTTCCACCAGCGAGGTCATCAATTCCTAAAGCTTGCAAAAATTAAAGTCTTGCTTTAAAGGATAATTAATGCCTTTCATCAAACAAAATTAATGAGTGCAACTCACATGTGCAGCCATGTTTGAAACATGTTTAGTACAGAATTTCTGATATACGCAGAGAACTGTTTGTGTTTGATGATATGAAAATTTAATCAAGCTAAAATAAAGTACTAACTAATCCTCTCTGATTCTGATTCTCTGCAGGTCAGTCGTGGGCTTGTGTGTATGAACAGCGCAATTAACCCCTTGATTTATCTGGTCGGAAATGATGAGTTCCTCATGAAGTTTCATGACCTCAGCAAAAGAGCCAGGACATCAATCATGCAGATGACTGGAGTGATTACTTACCGCAGACCTAGGGACTCAGACTCTGTCGCAGACACTAGACTGGAAATTGTGCACACTGAGCAGAACTTATAGATCCCACTGTGTGATTCAAGTTTTGGTTTAGTGATTTCTCTCCTCTAACACACCTGGTAATTCCCCCTTTTACTTTCTTGTGAAACTCACAGGTTGAGATGGAAGTAAAGTAAAACAATAATCTCTTTCTAGTGGTGATGAATAGAAACCAGATGAATGGAGTACGTCAGAGTAAAAAAGCTCCACTCTGTAATCTCTCGATTTACATTTCAGCCATTGAATTATGGAGAGATTTTATGAAAACGTGGTACAATTCCACTTTGAACTTCTCTGTATTTATTAATGTGTAAATACTAGTAACACGCCTCCAGTTGAACAGCAGGCCACAGGTGTGTTATAACACAGATATCACCAAAACTATACAGACATTTGGCCCTGAGGTTTTATAGGTGGGGCTCAGTATTGTAAACATAACCCTTGACCTGTGATTTATTACAGACATTAGAGGCTAAACGCGAACAGAAAACATTTCTAGAGAACATCCAGCACTGGGAAAATGTGCTAATGTTAATTTACTGAATGAACATTTTATATTGATCATTACCTTGAATGTATTATGTCTCTCTTTGTCCAGTGAATAGTGACCCTGCTGACATTTTCCTTCACTGCTCAGTTTGGTCATTTTCATGCTAACGTCACCAACGTTTCTTCTGCAGTCCAAGGTATTAACAGGGAGATTTTTTTGCTGGGGAGGCTTTGAAATAGATGAACTGGAACCTTGTGAGGATTTGATTGAATACAGCTGCATTAGTGAGGCCAGACACTGATATTGGATGATTAGTTTTGGACCAAAAATCATTCCAGATAAATTGGATGAAGCTCCATCATTTGAGACAACTCCACATCCCAATTCTGCACCCCTCTGATGGACTCCTGGCACGGGGCCTGGTAACCTTAGACTTGCAAGGTGCTCCAGACTGTCTGCTTATGAAATTACTGTTGATCGCCTATGGGGTTAAACTGACTAAAGCCCCCTTAATGACAATAGTCAACTGTATGACTAAGCCTTTGCAGATGAATATGTTGGTATATGTTAGTTGTGACATGAAGTCTTATGTTTGTTATTGTTTTTTTTACATTTTTTCACAAAGAAAGGATTGATGTTAAATGAACATTTTTATATTTTCATTCACTGAAAGGTAAGAAGGTTTATGTAAAGTGTCAAGCTGCTATAGGTCAATGCTTTTCTATGAAGATATAAATTTCACTGAATTTTCCTTGTCAAGTTTTTCCTTCTCATAATTCGGGAGATACGATGTCCTAACAGTGATCTACTCACAGCTTCTACTGTCGTAAAGCCTGGCTGCTCACAGACTTATGAGAAATTCCACACCATTTAGATCCAATGGAGAAAACCATGGGAAACACCACAAAAGCATGTCTACTTCTAAATGTCAGGAATAACACTGTGAGTAATGGTTTAATTGTTCACTCTGGGCACGACAGTGTTCTTATGACCTATTATAAATTCATTAATCCAACAGTAAAATAAACAAAGGAAGGTAAAGGCGGGTTTTCCATGTTCTTTGGAACACTGTAGTTATTTTATTGTTATTTATTCACCACTGTGAGAATTTCATATCTTAAGGATGGCAAATTTACAGGACAGGAAACCTTAACATTCAATGGACATTATTCATTCATTCATTCATAGCCTGTAACTCTTATCCAGTTCAGGATAAAAAACCCACACGGACACAGGAAGAACACACTACACTCCTCACAGACAGTCACCCGGAGGAAACCCACGTAGACACAGAGAGAACACACCACACTCCTCACAGACAGACACCCAGAGGAAACCCACGCAGACACAGGAAGAACACACCACACTCCTCACAGACAGTCACACAGAGGAAACCCACGCAGACACAGGAAGAACACACCACACTCCTCACAGACAGTCACACAGAGGAAACCCATGCAGACACAGGGAGAACACACCACACTCCTCACAGACAGTCACCCGGAGGAAACCCACACAGACACAGGAAGAACACACCACACTCCTCACAGACAGTCACCCAGAGGAAACCCACGCAGACACAGGAAGAACACACCACACTCCTCACAGACAGTCACACAGAGGAAACCCACGCAGACACAGGAAGAACACACCACACTCCTCACAGACAGTCACACAGAGGAAACCCACGCAGACACAGGGAGAACACACCACACTCCTCACAGACAGTCACCCGGAGGAAACCCACACAGACACAGAGAGAACACACCACACTCCTCACAGACAGTCACCCGGAGCGTGACTCAAATCCACAACCTCCAGGTTCCTGGAGCTGTGTGACTGTGACACTTACCTGCTGCGCCACTGTCAAATTTGAGTGGTCATAACTTGTTAAATTACTTTAGATTTAGTCTGACACAGTGAGATCAATATTATAAGGCATAAAAAGTATTTTGTAATATAATTACTGGTCACACTGACTCTTGTAAATTGTACTTTTCCCCAATTAAATGTTTTTTAATATATAGTAACTTAAAAAGCTACCACCACCCAACAGAGGGAAGACAATATAGAAAAAATAACAGGCCAAGTCTTAAACTGAAAGACACAGGATTAATTCAATAGCTTAATTTAACTTATAAAAGAAATGATGGTTATGGGCACATTTATAAATGATTATAAAAAATAAATATTTATATGTCTGATCCAGACATTTCAAAAGAGCGCATATCCAAACAACACACAACTAATTGACATTACAATTATTGCCTTTGTAAATAAAAAATAATCACTCAAAGTGAAACATAAATGGTCAGAAGTCCATCCATCCATTATCTGTACCGCTTATCCAATTTAGGGTCGCGGGGGGTCCAGAGCCTACCTGGAATCATTGGGCGCAAGGCGGGAATACACCCTGGAGGGGGCGCCAGTCCTTCACAGGGCAACACAGACACACACACATTCACTCACACACTCATACCTACGGACACTTTCGAGTCGCCAATCCACCTGCAACGTGTGTTTTTGGACTGTGGGAGGAAACCGGAGCACCCGGAGGAAACCCACGCGGACACGGGGAGAACACACCAACTCCTCACAGACAGTCACCCGGAGCGGGAATCGAACCCCCAACCTCCAGGCCCCTGGAGCTGTGTGACTGCGACACTACCTGCTGCGCCACCGTGCCGCCCGGTCAGAAGTCTTTTAATATTAAATTCCATTTTGTATCGTAATCTGAACAACAGAAAGATATTTTACATTATGCTGTTTCTCTGTTGTGGTCTTAACAAACATGCAAAATTCAAATGCTCAAAATGGCCTCTGTGGCCTTTCTAGTACTTACTGAACATAATTTGCTCAGAGTGGATCAATGGTACACTGGGAGTTTCATTATTGTGTGGCTTGTGGTCATTGGACAGGATATTACACAGTCATTAACCTCCATTAACATTCATTACTACACAGACACAGAACCATCTCCTCTCATTCTGAATTATCACTCACCAGAAACAGTGTTTGGAAATTACATCAGAGTGAAAGTCAGACTGATGCAGTTTCTCCAGCTGTGCACAAAAGTTTGGCACCAAATGATATTAAATTACAAATGCCCGTTCACCTCAGAGAACTTCAGCATATTTGAATGTACAGTTAATGCTGCTAAATGTAACACCTAGGTAAATGTATCAAACATTAACAGGGCCTATCCAAAGGCTGTGTTTTTCATATCAGAACAAAACCTTGTACCTCCATTTTTGAAAATATCAGCTGTGTACAAATTTGCATGTTCCCCCTAAAGCATGGGTTAATTTACTCTCATTAACAAAAACAAATAAACGTGTAATCTGACTTGGGGAGGATCCACAAAGCAGGATTTATGAGATAAAATTAGCCCAGAGTTGAGGACTCTACAATGTCATCTCAATATCTATTATTCACACACAACTAGAAACTTGTTTTCTGGTTAAATTTAGATGTTATGCTTTGTGGCACAGCCGGGCACTAACAATGTAAAACAACTGATTAAAATATCCCAACATTCCCTTAGAGATTTACACTCTCTCATAATTGTACAAGAAAAGACTAGGACATGTCCATGTTAAGTGTTTAGTTAATAGTATAAATGTTAATAGACGTTATGTACAGCACACTGACATTTAATAGAGCATTCATAAAGGAAAGGTTGCTTTTCTGTGCACAAACTGCTGACCATTTAACTGGGTTTAAGTTTCACTATAAATGGGAATGGAATTAATAGCTTTGCTGGAAATTAGCTTGAGCTCTTATATTTCTTCTGGAAAAAGGAGAGTCTTCACGTCAGAGAACACAGTTCCACTGTTCCACAGATCAGAGTTGGGTTTTATCTTCAAGCCAACCGTAGCCAGTTTCATGTTTATCTTTAAAGAATGGAATGCCTGTGTCAGCAAAGGATACGTATTAGAATAGCTGAAATCACTCATTAAAAAGGTGTCTACAAACTTTATGCAGAGCTGTAATGCCTCAGGATCTTGATTCCTGGTTCATGTCCAATAGGGAATTTGAAGGGACTAAAGCTATGTCCTTAAAAAGGCAAGTTGTTGCCTGTCCACTGTAGTTGTCAAACATTAGCTGAGAGTCAAGAGTGTCTCTGAATTCGTTTATATTCCATTTCATATAATCGCTCCAAAAATTAGAATATTTTAGTGGTAAATATGCTCAAAAACACTGAGCTTACAAATCCAAAATGTTTTTTTATTCCACATCCAGTGCACAGTGACTTCCTTAATTTGTTGTTAATTAATCTAATATATAAGGCCTTCAGTTCAACTCCACAAGTTCTAACCAACAGGAGAGGACCTTTTGATTGCATCTGCTTAGATATTAAAGAGAAAATAGATCTGTTTTTGAAAATTTAGTTTTTCAGTGGCTAAAAAAACAAAAAACAAATCAAATGAATAAAATGAATAAAAATAAAATGAATTTCAACATGCTGGGTCCCTGTCACACAGCTCCAGGGTCTCTGAGTCTTGGGTTCTCCCTGTGAGGAGTGTGGTGTGTTCTCCCTGTGTTTGTGTGGGATTCCTCTGGTTTACTCCCACATTTCAAACACACATGTTGTTTGGTGTATTGGCTGTGTGATATTTTTCACAGGTGTGAGTGTGTGAGTGACTGGTTGAGTGTGTGTAATGCCATGTGATGGAGTAGGGCCCTGTCTAGGGTATGTTTTGTGCTCAATGATTCTGCGTAAGCCCCTGAACCACTGTGACCCTAATAGACAAATATTAGACTCAGGCCAGAGAAAGTCATCTCTCAAAACATTTTAATTTCAACGAAAGGCTGTAATCACCTCTACACCCTGTTGGCCTCACTGTTCTCCACTGTCCCTAAGACGGTTCTGAGGACAATCGCATCATTCCAGAGTCCGTACACCAAGAAGGAGGTGTCTACTCGTTTGACAGCGCACTCATAAAACCTGTCTGGCATCAGGCCGTTGATCTGGAGACAGTAGCTTGGACAGGTCAGCTTCCACATCTGTTTACTCTCTGCCTCATTATTTGGGTGGATCAGTTTGTAGTGGATCTCAAACTGTTCGCCTGGTTTGTGTTGGTCAGCGACGTTCCAGTGAAGAACGATGGAATCTGAAGTGGCGAAACATTTATTCCCTTCGAATATTACCGGAGTTTTAATGCTGAGAGCCATTTCCATCTCAGGGATGACAGTGCAACTGGACACTGAGTAGAGGGGATACTTTATATGGAATCTATGGAGAACCAGGGCATCTTCAAACTCTGCTGCAGCCTGATGGAGATAAGATATTCTTTCATGAATGGCATTTTCTTCAAGGACAAGCCCTTGCTCTATAATGTCAGCCAACTCCTGGCGACCCTTGCTGAGCATGAGAAGAAGCTCTTCCAGAAGAGCTAGCTGGATCTTCACCTGGTTGTTGGCCACCTTCCTCATCCTCTGGAACATCCATGGGTCCACCAGCTGTAAAACATTTTCATTAGAGGCGTAATTATGGTCATACTGTGGGTATTCATTCAGTATGATCTCAACATAGAAGGAGCACTTTTGGAGAAGCTGCAGCTTCTCGGTGTAGGTCTGGAGAACTGAAGGGGTTAATCTCATGGTTAGTAGATGTTCGATGTGGTGTTGAATGTTGGAAGAAGTTTGACATATGTTTGACTGTGATACATTGTTGTTGTTTTCCACTGGATTTGGAAAATGGGTTGTGATTAGATGAAATTGTCCTGGGAGATCTGAATCCTCTGTGTCCATGTTGCTTTTCAGATCTGCAGTAGAAATAAATTAGTCTGTCTAAAAACCATGGTCAGTAATGGTTTAAATATATAGCAGTGAACACACAGAGAAAAATCTAAACACATTAATGTTTTTTACTGTGATGTAAATTAAGTTTTCCAGGGTTTTTTTCCCATCTAGGTGGCCCTGCATATTGTGTTGGGTACAGAAATTACAGACAAGCTGCAGTTTGAAAATGTGCAGTGGAGCTTCCTATGTGTTTCCTCTGAAAGTGTTTAGGTGAAAAGGTGCTTTCCACAAAAGCCAGAGCCAAGTAGTGGCTTTGAGCAGTGAGTACAATGATATATGAGGAGTGTGTTTTTGTGTTGGCCTACAGTGGGCTGTTAACCTGAGAGTTGTATTTCAAACGCGCCTCTTCTTAGGAAATTCAGCTACTATGTAACTCCTTTAGTCATAAAGATATTCTTACTCTACCAAATTACATAGTCACATCAACACAGGTAAAGATCTAGACAGGCACAGACAGGCTTTTATGTAGTTATATACAAGGGGAAATAAGTGAACATAATTGAGCACATCATCTACAGCAAATACATTTCTGCACTTTTCAAAACATAGGTACTGTTCATTTCATAAGTGTAACATATTGCTAAATTTGCCTGAGCAAAACATTTGGCACATTTTAAGGCCTTCTCATTTTTGTGCTAAATTCAGGAGGGAAAAAGGGTACTCAAAGTGACACATTTAAATTAGTAATCAATGTATTTATTCACTGTGGTCTTTTGATAATTATTTCACAAAACACACTGAATGTCTTCGTTTACAATTAAATAATGCAGACCCGTCAAGGCTCTCAAACTCTTATAAAGATACTCAGCTCCCTTCCCTACGATAATAGCTAACTACAAAAGGCTGTAAAAATATGCAGTGTGAAACTCGATGCTTTTCCCCACCTGTTTTCAGCCTGTTCTCCCACCCGTTTTCACACAATCCTCACTGTCAGCGTATCACAGCGCAGGGGGCGGAGTTAATCAGAGAAACAGTAACGGTATATTATTGAATTATTTAAAAATAAACATAAAACGGCATTTTTTTACAGATTAGAAATTTCTTCAGAATAATCATATTAAATTATTCTGACACAGTTGTGACAGATAAGAATATCTGTAAAACACTTATTCCTGCATTTACAAAACAGCCATTTTACCTGCTCCTTTGGCATTGTTTTTATACACGAAATATGTCTGCTCCAACTTGCTGTCGGGGCGGCGTCACCATAGAAACCAAACATGTTATGTTGCTGTTGCAGTTCTTTAAAAAAAAAAATAGTAATAATATATATATATATATATATAATGTTTTATGTTGGTTTGTCAAATGCGTTTCCCAGACGTGCAGCAGGTCAAACAAATTATGAACTGCTGAGGTGATAGCAAACGGACTGAGATTAACTTACATTTATTTTGCATACAATTTGTATCATTTCCATAGAAAGGCACTGAACTGTTGAATAGGAAGTTCTGAGGCAACTTTTCATGAGCATAAAGTCGCCATGCCCAATGTCAATATTCCGTCAGTTGTGATTTTATGAAAAAATAAAACAGTGGAGTGGAGCTCTATACTCAGCTCAATCCTTGTAGTAGCCAGCAGATGGCAGTGCGACTCAACAGTTGGTTTGTTTTTCACCTCTTCACAAAAATATAGAAGGAAAGTGATACAATACCTGAAACTCTATTATCACTACATTACACAAAGAAAAGAAGTTGAACATTTAAATATGAACAGCTATGAAAATATGCTTTTTTTCACAATATTGTCCCCAGTTTTTGAGACGGTCAGAGATATGAAGCCTGTAACCTATTCCTTTTGAAATGACACTAATACCGTGTTATAGGAGCTCAACACACTTGAAGGAGTATGTGATGGTAAATGTAGTCTGTTACTACCTAACTCGGACTACACATTACATCACAGCCATTAATGTCACTTTAAGTAAATGCACGCTCCTAACTAAAGGTCTCTAATTCACTCTTGATAATATTGTTAGATTATTTCTTATATTCATGAATAAGAAGCATTATCAGCAACAGCAAAAAATGTGCACTGTGTGCTGATTCAAGGATGGTTAGACTTGGTGAGACATTATTTATTTCAATGATGGGAGCTATTTTTATCAGCTAAATAACATAAAACATGAGCCCTCTTTGAAAGAACATGTCCATATTGGAGGATCTTACTGTCTCAGACCTTGTGCCATTTCTGGATGGCATCCTGGTGCCTAGCGTAACATAAATTCCATGTTTTTGCCTAATTTGTTCTTGAAAGTGATATTATTCCTGGCTGACAAGTTGCAGGAGAAAGGTCACAGGCCTGGCTGAACCGTACCAGTTCTGAGTGATATGGTCAGCTGAGCAGAGCTTCAATGGGCATGCAGGTCACCATTCACATTTTAGCTGATGTAAGCCTGTTTGTCGCTGAGATTTTTTTTAAAAATATTATTTAGATCATTCTTATGAGAACCAGCCAAAAGATATGCTGAGTAGAAATGGGCAGTATAACCTCAACTTCTTTCATAATGTGTGTGGTATGTTTATGGTTAACATTTGTACAGTATTAGTTTGATATCTACTATATATATAGTATTTATTGTCCACAGTTTTTCTGTGTTAATGTAACACTACATTTCTTCTTTCACTCAAAGAGGAACTACACACACAAATAAGACATGCCAAAACTTAGAAGCTATTATTAGATCCTTAATATTATTATCGTTTTTGTGGTTGTAATGGTTGTTATTAATAATAATCATATTATTTTTAATATGTGAACATTGCTGCTGATTTATTGCCTTTATTTACCCCCTGTTTCATTACTTTGTTTCACTTGCACTCATTGACCTCACCTCTCCATTTGAAAATTTATGAATTCATTGAAAGAAATGGAAAGAGTCAGCGTTAGCTTTCCACTTCTCTGTGTGTGGATTTATGACAGTTCTGCTTTGTCCAGGTCTGATTTACAGCTATAAACTGAGTGTGGTTCATACTGCATAGAGGAGCACGTTCTGACTTCTAAGCTGAGCATGCGTGCCTTCATAAATCTGTTTGGCCTCATACTTCAGTTCTAATAATATAATGTAATATGTGACAAGAACAAACCGTATGTTCTGTAGTGTACATATCTCTACAAAAACACAGGTAACTTATTCCCATGTGTGTGATGAGTTTCTGTATTTAATACTTGCCTTAAATTCAGAGATTCCATTCTCATGCAGGAATGATGTCCAAATGTATGTGGACATTCATTTTCTCTTTAAAAACGTAGGCATTTGAGTATTGTTTAAAATTTTTCGTTC
Organism: Hoplias malabaricus; assembly: GCF_029633855.1. NCBI lineage: Eukaryota > Metazoa > Chordata > Actinopteri > Characiformes > Erythrinidae > Hoplias > Hoplias malabaricus. Next base: position 23,114,269 of record NC_089804.1, on the reverse strand, counting down.
TTTTGGAAAAGCTTTACAAAGGATTTAGGAATAATTCTGTGAGTTTTTGTTGCCATTCTGCCTCATAAACATTAGTGAAATCAGATACTGATGTTCAAAGGTTTATTCTGGTCCACAAACACCACTCCAACTCAACTTAAAGGTATTGGGTCAAGCACAAACAAACTGATATTTTGGACATTTAGGACTGTGCATTCAGCTCTGCAGAACATTCCTCGTATTTGTGTGCTTTTCTACAGAAATGATACAAAATAAGCACTATTTAGTCAGCTGAACTTACAATTTGTAAAGGGTGACCTCAAACTTTTGGACATGTGGTGTACTGTCTTCTTCTAAGTGTGATACCAGCTGACAGGACAACTTAGAGAGGACAAATGTCCAAAATTAGCCTTGTACTTCCCAACCCTCAACACACATATCAGAGGTGGGAGATCCTATTTACTACTGAGACACACTCTACCAGACTGTTACATAATTCGAGTGTCGATATGGGGACGTTAATAATACACTATGTTGTAGTTAATAAGCTGGATTAATATAAAAATAATATCAACAATTTTAAGTTAGCTATATCACATATATATATTTTTATTATTGTTACTGAGCCTTTGAAACTGATATATTTAAATGAGCTGGGCTCTGATTGGCGCTGTCTAGTTTGTGCTGTGCCTTTTTCAAAAACAACTTTATCATGAATGAGTGAGGCTAAGCTGCTGTAGTCTGAATGTGAAACTAGCTTTCAGTTTTCAAAGTAAACTGCAGGGATATTTTTGCACAACTTCAAAGTTCAGTCTTAGAAGCTCTTAGGCTCTTCTGCTGCTCACAGTCCAAACACTCTGGGGGCTCTAGAACAGTCAGTCCATTGTCCCAAGAAACATAATTTTCCTATCTTTTCAGCCCCTAAGTGCTGATTTCATTAAATAATTGAAGGGCACATTATGTATTACTTTGACATATCTTCAGTCATATTATGAAATGATTTAAATTTAGACTCTAAATCCAACGTGAAATGAAGAACTCATGCCATTCTCCTCTTGACCTTGCTCCACAGCTCCTTGGATGCCCAGAGGAGGAGGGGGGTGGAGGTGGCATGGTCCAAAGTTTCTGGACAGCGTCCAGGGCCTGGTTGGCTGGTTGGTGAAACCCTAGCTTTCCCATCACTTGTATGTCTTCTTATAAGTGTAACATTCTCATATTCTCTATCTGGACAGGAGGGAAGTTTCCAATACAACAAGTGTGTCCATGTGTGTGTGTGTGTGTGTGTGTGTGTGTGTGTGTGTGTGTGTGTGAGAGAGAGAGAGAGAGAGAGAGAGAGATGCCATGAGAAAGGGTGGAGCGAGGGAGTGTGGGTAACATTATCTCCCTGAAGATTAAAACACTAGAGTGTGTCACATGATGTGGTTTGAATGGATGGTGTGTGGAGTGTGTACTAAAACCGTCTGACTACTTCTGTTTAATATATGCATTTTAGATTGCTGGTCAAAATAAAATCCCGGTTTGGTTGATTGTCTGAGAGAAAATAGGTGAACATATCTCCTACATAAAATGTAAAGACACAACACATTTTAATGCGGTTGTCTTTATTTGATGAATTTAACACTGAAAATTAGGGCATATTTAATATATTGTCTTATATTTGATCTAAATACTAAACTTGGCCTAAATAACGTGGCCAGGGAGCCCACAGTGCTGCCTCAGTAAACAGAGAAAGAGAGAAAGAGGATAGTCTTTGTTTTATATTTGATCCTATTCTCAGAGTGTTGGCAGGGGTGGGTAGTAACTAATTCCTTCATTTAGTTCTGCTGTAAATCTGTAATCTTCTGATTTGTGTTGAGAAGCATGGACATGCAGCTGTTTCTGTAGCTGGTCTTAGGGGTCATGTGCAGAAGCTTGTATGGCTAGATCTTTGTGTTAATGGCTCTTTAGTATGTGCATATCTGCATGTACACTCCTGCTGAAGAAGCCACACAAGAAGTCAGTGGAAAACCCTCTGGCCGGGTGGATATTTTTGGAGCTGGCCATTGTCAGGAGCTGGAAACCTCTGTAATCTGAGTATGCTCCTGTAGTGCCGCTGATAAATGAGTTGGCTTCCACCTGCCCCCAGTGCAGCTGTCTCACGCACATAAACACACACACATAAACACAGCCACACACTGTATATCAGGCCTTTCTCTCCATTACACTTCCATAAACCCGTAGACCAGTCAGTCATTTTCAATAATAATTCTTCATTGTTTATGTGGTGAAATTACACTGACACCTTTGTGTATTAAACATACTTTAAACATCTCCACACCCGTATGAAGGACTCCATTCTCTAGAGCAGGGGCCTGTAACTGATAAACTACTTAATTCTGAACAGTGTGAGTGTGTGTTTGAGGTGATGTGACTCTTCTAGTCGTTACGGTTCAGGTTTAGCGCTCCAGGAAACTCACAGACCAATCATATGTGTTTCTGCATATCACACGTGAGGCTCCTCAGCCAATCAGATCTGTGCATTACACAGGGCAGGGTCAAGACGCCGCTTTCCTGGGGCCAGTAAAAATAGCCCAACGGACGTGATAAAAGCTCTTTTGGGACCCTTTCGGGATGACAGTGTTGTGTGAGTTAAAACCAGAAACTTTAATGAGACGGAAACTATTACTGGTTGAAATTCTCATAACGCTGGACATGGATTCTGTTTACGGATAAAGTCCCACCCTTCAGTAATAAGAGTCAATCAGATTGCTGGTTATAGAAACGTATTAAAGTCAACTACAATTATAAAAGTCATTAGGGACATTTTTTTTAATCAAAATCATTGTTTAATTTGTAAATGTTACTTGAAACTAGAAAAGGACATTTTATTATTTAGAGAACATTAACTACATAAACATTTAACTACATAAAATGATGCTTGAATTATAAGGCAATGTTAATGTACAGGATATGGCACTAATCATAATGCAAGTTATATATTATGTTCCGGACCTTAAAATGAATTTTAATTAATTCATTAATTACCCCTGCTATAGAGCATAACCCTATCACTTTCATAAACATTCACTGCTCCTTTAAATGCAGGAAGTTCTTTGAGCAGATATTTAACTCTAAAAGGTTGACTGCAATTTATGTCAGTATCATTGGGAATAGCATTTTGTAATTAATATTACATGTGACATGTGTGTCATATTTAGTCCTGGGAGCATGACTCTGTGCACATCCATCTCACCTCCTGCAGCATTATGGACCTCAGGGGTCAGAGGTCACATGCTGATGATCACCTTTACAGAGCTGGGTTACGCTGATGGGAAAAATATGGAAACTCTAGATATTTCAGGTGCTGTTTGGACTGTGAAACATGGAATGTTCTAAAACCACCTCAATAATTCTCATTATTATGACTCACCATATGCTTAGCTATATATTTTTTAAATGTGCTTCTGTAGCACTGGACTAAACCCAGCTTCACAAAAACAGTTCTGCTTTCTGATTTTTTAAAATAATAAATACACTTTACTAAAGTAAGGGTAAAATATTATCTTGTTGCCTGTAGTCATATGATGATGTTGCCTTCCTCTCGCATCACTTTTTACTGCCAGAAATGCCCCATCCCCAGCTGAATTGCAATTCAATTGAAACTGCAATCTGTATAATTACAGAAGCTGTGAATTTAAATATATTCATTAAAATTACTCCTGTCTTAAATTACAAATGTGAAACTTTAACCTGACATTAGAATATTGATGTGTTTTCTTGGGGAAATAAAAGCCTTGTAAATTAAATTATAGAAAGTTATCACAGTATTGGTACTGAACATTTTCAGTTAGACATTTCTCCCCATACTCGGCCTTACTTCCCAGCCACCTGAAGAATAGTTGAAGTTGATATGAGCTGAGGAGCAGAGTCACTGGACACTGCTCTGATCCCTGGAGAGAAACTGCTTGGTCAGATGACACTCTGTCTGCTAAGTCTGTAAATGTCTCCTCTGTCTGTCTGCTGGATGCTCAGTACATAACTCGAGGTCAAGACTTCTGTGTCTGCTGTAGATTAATTTAATCTCTGCTCATGATTGTGCAGCAGTCCTGGATCTGGACACTGAGAATACAGTGTACTTTAATGAGACTGGAGGCCTAATCCTCACGTACTGGGCCCTCGGCAGTTATTTCAGGAACAAATCAGACGTGCACAAGCCTAAATGTATAATTTATTGGCCTTGTGCATGTAAGTAAGTAATTTTTTTATAAATCACATTTAAAACCAAAGAACTTTACATAACAATACCTTAAAAAAAGCAACATGTATGCATTTAAACAAAACAGGCAGGAAATGTAAAGCATTTCCACAGAGGGGAGATTGAGATATCAAACCTTAGCTGAAATCTCTTTTACCATAACAACACTGGTAAAACTCTGGGCTGGGTCTGTGTGCAGTTAGGGTTAGGTAGCATCTCTCTCTCTCTCTCTTCTCTCTCTCTCTCTCTCTCTCTCTCTCTCTCTCTCTCTCTCTCTCTCTCTCTATATATATATATATATATATATATATATATATATATATATATATATATATATATATATATATATATATATATATATATATATATATTCCTAGGTCACCTTAGTCTTTTACAGACTGTTGCCAGGCGATCGAGCTCTTAGTTCTTCAGTACTACTTGCAGAATATCCTTATGTTATCTGCTTGTATTAGGACTCGTGCTTTACATTCTGTGTACAATTCCAAATCTCTGGGAACACTGGGCCAAAAACAAACATACAAAGGCCACTACATAGAAAAATCTGTACAGTCAGAGTGAAAAAAGGCAATGTAAAAGCAGGAATCCTTACTTCCAGTAGAGAGAGAGAGAGAGAGAGAGAGAGAGAGAGAGAGAGAGAGAGAGAGAGAGAGAGAATCTGACAAAAATGCTATGGTCGAGTGATGAATCCATGAGAGGAAGCCCTGCAGGAGCCACGTCCCCATTCAGATCAGGCACGTCCAATGCAAATATGACGCAGTATGACAGATACAGTGATGACATCAGACCGAAGGGTCATGGAAGGGGCCTGATGTTGTTTTCCACTGAGGGAAGTGAAAATAGTGCTGCTTCAGGAGAAAAACAAGGGCTTCCACAAAAATGAGTGTAGAAAGAGACTTGAACCAACAGAGCATACATTCCCATTCACACTTTTAAATAATGTCCTCCCATCCACAAAACCCAGGAAATTATCTGGATACTTCACTGGTCATGTTCTGGCTTTACATCATTCATAAATGCAGCTTAACAACACATATTGCCCTGGTGATGCCTTGGTAGCTGTGATTGGGGGACTTCTAGCAAGTGGATTGAATTGGAAGTACCCAAAATTGCATAAAACTCTCATAGGCTCCTACACAGTCTACTCAGCAGGAGCTTTGCCTTTGGCACATTCTGGAGTTTGAAATTTTATGGATTGGCCCTCCAAGTTACATACTCATGCACCAAAGTAACAGTATCGTCTCCCACAGATGCCACATATGCTCAGATAACCTCCCCCCAAACTTCTCTCTCTCTCTCTCTCTCTCTCTCTCTCTCTCTCTGACTCATGTTTTTTCCATTGTGCGAGCCAAAAATCCTGAGAGAAATTTAGATGAGTCATGTCCAGCTGCTATGTGCTGAGTAGCTGATGTCTTTGCTAGTGGTAAGATTTTACAATTCTAACATTTTAAAGAGCTTATATCCAACAGACTTTTTTATCTTGTGTCCTGGAGGTCTGTGTAGGACATTTGTATATGGTCATGTATTATATGCTAGTCAATAGAGTTGTCTGTTAAGCAGATGTAACAGAATTAGCAGTTAGTGTTTAGTGTTCCCCTCCAAGTGTGTTAAGCTCCAACAGTGCTGCACTGCAGGGTAAACATGTTCAAAAATTAAATGAAGGTTAACAGTCTCTGTTCTTCTGGAAAGGCTTTACACTAGATGTTGGAACATTGCACTGAACATATTGTACTCATAACTGTATAATCCATTTACTCAACAGTAGCACAGTGACTTTAAGTGATAACAGTTGGTGCAGCTTAAAGTGGCTAAATTCACTAATGTTTATGATTTGTTTAATAAAATGACTATTAACTTATGTGTATAATGAGAACAAAACACACTCTTGAAATGTATACGTTTTATGAAATTATTTTTCATTTTTTGGAATATACATTAAGAAAACTCTAAAATAAATAAATTACGCAATAAACATATACACACTTTTACAACTAACAAACATAACAAAAAACTTTATCCCTTTTAAGAATGCTGCCTGAAGTGCTCTTAGCTGCTCAGTTTAGACATTTCAAAACATGTCCAATTTAGATATTAATATCAGTGGATGCAAAAAAAACAAACAAACAAAAACAGAACAATACAGTACAACACAAAAGTACAGTTTCAACCCTTTCACTTTAGAGACAAAACATAACTTACACAGAAAGAAATGATCCTAGCAAAGTGAAATCATTTTTAACGTTGTAAAGATATTTCCCATTAATCAGATTGCTGTACGTATAATAAAAGATTATTCAGACTATTTCTAGACAATTTGACTTGTCTTATGTGATTTTATGTTTTGTTCCTCCATTTGTGTTCCATCTCTAGATAAAAACACACTTACAAATAAAATTGTCTAGAAATATTGCAATATTCTTACACAGCAATCTCATCGTGAGAAATGTTACACTGACTAGATTAAAGATGATTTTTCTTGTCATTTCCTGCAGTGAATTTAGAAATTAGAATTCAGATTTATCCCAGTGGACCATACTTTTTTTATTATATAAATTTAATGCAATTTATAGTATTTCTATTGTAGAGAGTTAAAAAACACAGTGTATGTTACTGGTATGTAATTATGTGATTAACTGAATACATCAGTATTCATATTTTCCAATGTTCATTTCCACATTAGAGTGAAATTCATTTTAATTGCAATAAGCAATTAATGTGCACAAAATACTGCTGGAGGATTCACACTAAAATAAATAGAGATTTATTTCCTAAATAAGGCACTAGTACTTATGGCCTGTATCTGTGTTTTAAATGAATTTGGTCCCTGCTGTTATTGGCAAGGACCATGTTTAATGCATTTGTAGTCAAGCAGTTATATCCCTGTTATATTCCTGTAAGAACAGCACTACTGAATAAATGAACATAATACAAATAGTAGAAATTTCATCATTAAAGAATCTGCTGCCTGTGGTTTGAAACATAAGTGTGGCTTGTGCAAAAGTTAGGGTATATTTTATATTTTCAGATCTTTTGTTATTCCCCATTGTTAGGTTCAGCAAATACATACAAATTGTGCATTGCCACATCTAAATTAAACATGAAATGGTGTTTACCTAAAATGTAGCTAATCATTTAAACATGTCATTTGACCAGGGGCGCTAAAACTTTTGTAAACAGCTCTATACAAGACACATTTACTACTTTCGGACTTGTGCGCAATGCCTTGGTCTTCTGTATCAGATCTAAAAAAATTTATTTCTTTTCTTTTGGGAAGGAATATTAAAATAAACATCACAGATATAAAGTTTTTATGTAAAAAGTCCTGTGCACCTTGAAAGTCCATGTGAATCGCATTCACAGAATATATCAATACATTTGCATAGCAATTCCATTAAGTCAAACCAAAATGAACAAACAAACACACGATATGTAAAATGAAGGAACAGAAATAAAAAAAAGAAATAAAATGCCCACTAATTATGTGCTCTGACATTTCAAAAAAAAAAGATGAGAAAAGGAGATATCTTCCATCAAAAATGAGTGAATAATTAGCAGAAGAATATGGCAGGTGAGTGGGTAAAAAGCAGAACAGTCTCTTAGATAATGTCTCAGAAGCTGAAGGACCAGAAATGGTACATTTCCTTTAATTATTGTTTCTTTTCCTATTAAATCTTTATGTCTCTGTAGTTTCTCCTGGACAGCACTGAGGTCAGATGGAGAGACAGTGGAAACTTTAACTTTTGTCTCCTTCTCAGATATTTCTCCTGAGAAAGAGACCAGGAGTCTCCTCTTGAATTTTAGTGGAGCACAGTGTCACACATCAGTTTAACTAAAGACAGAAGTTTAGAATTCACAGAACAATGCTGTAAATGACTTTTCTATTTTGTATCTGGGATCAAAGTGTCTTAGAATGGGAGAGTGTCCAGGAAAATTTTCTCGACAATGGGAGGTGGAGGCACAAGGTTTTCCAGCTTCAGGTAAAAGATCCTCTGGAGGCCCTGAGTGCACAGAGTCCTGAGCTCTGGGAGTTTTCCCAACAGTCGAGAGAGGTTTATCTGAGGTTTTCTCAGCTCTGAACTGACACTGTTGTTCACGTGATCTCTCAGACATGAGATTAAACGATTCTGAAGGTCCTCCACTCGCGTCGGCTCCTTCAGACCGTGACGATCTGCAAAAAAAAAATAAAATAAAAACGGTAAGATAAGTGTTATTTCACTAAAAACTCTCTCCTGTACTTGAAATGAAGGGCAGTGATAATCAGGGGGTTCTCCTTTGCTGCAGTCCCAGTTTACACGCTTTACACTGGATGTAGGAACATTGATTTGAGGATTTGATAGTAGCCACACGAGCATTAGTGAGATCAGATATAGTTTTAGTCATGAATCACAAAAAATAATAGATGGAACTCCAACTTTGTTCTCGCCCATTCACAAAACACAGTTCAATATACTGAGGGACTTTATACTCCTCTAGCCAGCATTCAGTATTCAGCATGATGACTCATTCATATTTAATCCTTTCTCGAATATGAATATCTGCACCAAACAAGTTTTCTCACCGGTGATGATGACGAGAGCAGCCAAGCAGCAGAACGACGTGACGTCAAGGCTCATGCGATGGAGACTCTGAGAGAAATCCATGATGGAGTCAATCCAGTCTCCGAACCCTCGTACACACTGCAGACGGTGGAGCACCGTTCCATTACAGAACACCAGCTTCTCCTCGTCCGGATTTGACCTGAAAGAAGAATAACAAAGAAAAAATAAGCACAGTTCACATGGGCACTGGAGATCTACATCTGTGTTAAAAGTTTGGAAACTCTTTTCCATTTACACTGTATGTTTTTGGTGAATTATAAGAAAAAGTTTCTATTGTATTATATATGAAAGCACAAAGCTTGAAGGAAAATGAACCTCCTCAAATATTTCATTATATTGCTTTTTTGGGTAAAACCAACAAAATCATAAAAATGATTATTCTTATACTGTTTTATTTGTAGAAAGTTATTTTCAGGTGAATACATCTGTATCAAGCTCTTTAAGTGTTTTTACCTGTAAGCCAATCTGAGAATGAAGAGTTCTACAAAGGCAGACTCCAGCAAGAGCTCCTGGTCCTCTGTGCAGAAAGAGCTGAACCCAGGGATGGCCTCAGCCCACCTCTGTAACACTTCCATGGTCCCGGAGAGAAGGTCATAGAACAGCTGGATGTCACTGGCCTCTTCTTTCTTAGACGCATTCCTCACATCCTCCTCATACTGAACAGAAAGTGTTAAAAAGCCTTAGAGCTCAGGTTCAGGTTCCTAAACACATTTTGTCTTCCTGATGTGACAGTTAAATGTTGCAGTTGACTGCATGGCTTTGAACGACTTCGAACATTTCAGCGATTTTAATTCACCAGTGTCACATCTAATGGAATTGTGTATTTTAACAATATTTACACATGTTTACAGTCAAGTTTCCCAGAGAGATGCTGAGATCCATCACCTTAGAGTAATCCAGTTTCCTCAGCTCAGGACTGGAGTCGATGTGAGCTTTCACTAAAGACGCAGCAATGTTGACCGGTGGAGTGTCAGGCACAGTTTTGGGTTTTGAAGGCAAGCGTCCTCGTCGTCCTTTAAGGCTGTCTGTGCGGACAACTGGAAATAAAGAGGAGAAGATACTTCAGTATCAAAACCTTTCACCATAAACAAGAACACCAGCTCATATAACACTGCTCTGTTAAGCCTCAGGACATTTTCCATCTTTGGATTTTTTTTTTTTTTACATCAAAATAACTAGAATATGACTTAAAACAGAACGTGACCATCTTCTGGGTCTGAACTTTAGGGGAGTGGCCTTTCTTTGAGAAAGCCGGCCTCCCGTAAATAAAGGAAGCTGTACTTAAGGCTAAGGCTTGACTTCATTGAAAGTGAGTAAATAAAAGCATGCAAAGTAGTGTTTAAAGTTGGAGAGAACAGAAATACAAAACATCAATTACCTTCTTTGACCATTCCCACTGCGAGGCACTTCTGGAAACGACAGAACTGGCAACGGTTGCGCCGCCGTTTGTCAACTGGACAATCTTTATTGGCGAGGCACACATATTTAGCGTTCTTCTGAACTGTGCGCTGTAAAATCAATGAAAATGAAATGTGATGTGTTGAAAAGGAAGAGATCAAATATATAGTAATAATAATAACCATTATTTACATATTTTGTAATCCATCTTACATAGATTATTAGCTGCTCAAAGGGCTGAACAACATTAGGCAAATATGTCAATAAGAAATGCAGACTCACCTTAAAAAATCCCTTGCACCCTTCACAAGTGCGTACTCCATAGTGTTGGCAGGAGGCATTGTCTCCACAAACAGCACAGTGTCCTTCGTTGGGACGAGTTTTTGGGGAAGAATGAGCTTCTTCCTTTAATACAGGACTGTCCAGGCACCTGCGCTCAAGCTCTAGGGCCTGGAAATGCAATGGGGATTGTTGTTGAAGTTGGGAGAGTTGGATAAAAGCCTCTTCTTCTCCCATCTGTATCTGGTGATCGGTAATAGCGGAAGGCTGTTCCACTGGTGGGTTGAATGTAAAGAAGGAAGGCTGCTGGGGAAGAGTGTTTACGTCTGAAACCCAGCATCCAGAACCAGAAGACAGTGGGCTGAACTGAGTGTCCCAGGCAGTAGCAGAATGGGTATGAAAGCCAGGGGTTGAGGGTGAAGCTGCAACAGAAATCGGACTACCATAATAGTCAGATCCACATGAGGACACAGTCTCGTCCAAGTATCCGAGAGAAAATGTCCCAGGGTAGCACCCGTACACCTGCACATCCTCCAGTGTGAATGGTGACTGTTGGTCTCGAGGGCTCGAACCTTCAACCAAAGAGCTGCTGATGTTGTTGCCTGAAACAGAGGCAGTGAACTGGCAGGAGAACACGTCCAGATCATTCTCTTGGTTCCCCACCAGTGTGTTGATAGCAGGAAGGGAAGGAGGGGTCATCTGCTCTGTTTGACAGCTCAGATCCATTCCCAGTTTTGTGAAGAATCCTGGGTTCAATAAATCAGGGTTGAAGTAGTTGTTTTCATAAGGCAGGGCTCCATACTGCGTCTCGACACAAGGCATTGCTGCAGGTGCGAACAAATTCACAGTGGTTACAATCTACACCTCAACTGAATTATATTAAAATTAAATATATTTATATAATTATATCCAAAAAACACTGCATTTACAAAGAACTTCTTGCAGTGAAGACCTTTATTCTTTCTTTATTTTCTATTTCAAGATGTTATGTTATGAAAAGCTAGAAATATTCAGGAGAACAATGCGTAAACCATTAATGTTTAAGACACATTTTCACAGTTTGTACATTTTCTCTGAGAATAAATAGATTTTGAAGGTCTATAGCTCCATGAACCTTTTATGTTTAAACGTTTTTACAAAAAGTAACAGCTGGGATTCCCAAAGTCCTCTGAGTACTGAGATCATATTTACTTGGTGGAACAAGCATTACTTTAAACTCCAGTTGTTAAGGTGGTTTTAAAACAAGTAGCTTTTGTGAGACTTGGCCTGGTGCAGTTTTGATCTTCTGACTTGACAGGAGCAGTTTATGAGACCTGTCACCACTCTGTACTCATGTGATTCTCAGCTCCTGTGGAAGTGCCACTTCAGAAGAATCTTGTCACCTCACTGCGGTAGCTATCAGAGCTGCTCTGCTACTGCTGGGCCCTTAAAACCTCGCCGAAATACCAGGAAAACCTTAGAGAGCCTGCAGTCCACTGAGAGGTTCAATTACCAGGCCTTAAAGCCCTGCCCCTGGTTATAAACACAGGTCCAGCCCCAGGCCTGGGAGACCGACGGCATTCAGCAGAACAGAGAGTTAGGTTTCAGCTTCGAGGCAAGGGCCAAGCACTGCAGAGGCCCAGCATGGGGTTCTGGAGCTGGGGAAAACACTTGAAGAAAGGGCTGCATGTATCATTTCATATTTGGAGTATTATTAATAAACTCCTTCAACAAAAGATCAAAGCTGAAAGTCATTAAACAGATATAAATCTGCCCTCAATGGTCTTAAGATCCAGTGAACTTATAAACAGAATATACATGTTGCACCATTTAAGGTGGAGTGGCAAATTCAAAACAGAACCCAGAATCAGTCGCATGCAACTAACGATGGTTTGAAAGGTCAAAAAATGTTAATATTTCATCATATTTATTATATTCTGTTAATATATTAATTATCTTCAGTATTAATTAGAGATAATTTCCATACTTTCATAGGGCTATGTTATATCTAAAAATATAATCAGATAGGACAGTGTACTGTAATTCATATCTAACCCTGCAGGTGACCTTGTGACCTCCGAGGAAAGCATGTATATCACACGGCTGCTTCATGACCAGAGAACATGCATCCGGTAAACACAATGTACAAATACTTACACACATAATAAACTGTGGACAAGAGCAGCATGCCTTAGAGACATGTGATACGCCTCGCTGTTATCTATAGGTTTACACTGATCATGTGCTTCATAAACTCAGTGACCATTATATACATCCGCTGTAAGGAACAACACTAAATGGCTTCACATCAGATCTACAGAGCAACACAACTAACACACATGAAAAGTGTGTGTACATTAGTATATAGCCCTGTTAAGAAAACAAAACAAAATGTCTTTTTGATAAACGTAAGAGAAGGCAATGACCTTCTTTACTTCCAATGCAAGTTAATGTAAAGAGGCCTTGTTTTAAGCAAATCCAGAGCAATCCTCTGTGTCTGTGCATTAGGAAATTCAAAAGGTATCTATCAAAGGTGTTCAAATTATGATAGAAATTACGGTTTGGACAGTGACAAGTATATAATATAAACCTTAAAATTAACAGTATTACCACTGCTAAAGTTTAGTCAATCACCAAAGTGATGTAAGTGCTGTTTGTTTCTGGAGCTAATGTTGATGCAGCTAATGATGTCCAAACAAGTGACAAAGAGAGAATCTTAGGAGGGAAAAAGATGTGTAAAATATGAGGTGAACCGCTCCTTTATCTGAAAATGGAGTGTGTTGCAGGACAAATATCCAGTTCTACTTCTAAAGGAAAGTATAATGAAATGTAATACAAGCCTATGAATATGTAGGAGGTCTTAAAGGTTTATCGACTCCAAACACCCATGGTTTATCCGAGCTAAATCAGCCTATAAAAAACAATCCGTCTATATTAAGGGTGCTCAAAGCATTTTTCTGTGCAGGCAAAAGCATTACATCTACAACAGGGAATCCTCCTTTGACACAGAAGCACTGTCACACACACTGCACTGCTGTGGACAGATGTATATGGTCATTTGCAAAAGTAGAGCCAACCCTGGTGTATGCTGAACTCAGCAGACATTTCCAAATGGACAGATATTGTCATATTTGATTCCTCTGTAGAGCAACTAGTGCACACATCTGTCTCTTACAACAGCTGAGACTTCAGTCTCTAAGCGTGAAGCCTCCTTTACAACCAAAACAGTGTCACACCCCCTACTGCTGTTATACGCAGTACATAGAGGAGAACCGTGTATCTTTACTGTCCAGCTCGTAATCAAAGTGTTTAAATGTTTACAGACAAGTTACTACTTTTAAAGATACAAGGTTTCTAAGAGAAGGTACCGCTATATCAGACAGATTTATCTTCCTCTTTATAAAGCTTTTAGAGAACGTCTAACCGTGCAAAATAACGAATAATTAAATAATCTCTTACCTGTGTAAAAGTGTCCGTACTGATGTTCAAACCACTGTAAACTAACTCTCTCCCTCTCACTCTCTCTCTTTAACGTCGCTGAGATGAGAGGCAGTGAGCCGCATACAGAGCGCGAGCTGCGTGCACATGACGCCAGCGTTTTTATATTTCTGCCGTGACGTCGCCACTGGGGGCGTGGTCTCGCCGTATATGGAGATAAGTACATGCGACCGTTCCGGGCGGCCGACCAATGAGCACGCGCGCCGTCGCTGACGCACGGGCGGCCGGGATTCCATTGACGCAAAAGACGGCGGAACCAGTTTGATCCAAAAATAGCGCAGACGAACAACGGAGCCTCGCGCTCTGCTTTTACTGCCTGGAATGGGCTATAAATACACCGCGATGACGTCACAGCGTCGCGTGCAAAAGTTTGTGCACATGTTATTGATTTATTGTAAAATATCCTCCATAGGGAATAGGTTTATACACACACACACACAGCGAGAGAGAGAGAGAGAAAGAGAGAGAGAAAGAGAGAGAGAAAGAGAGAGAGAGAGAGAGAGAGAGAGACAGAGAGAGAGTGAGAGAAAGGGAGAGATCAAAACCACTGACAATTGAATGACACTGATGGTCTGGTTACAGTGACACCTGTCAAGGGGGAAATATCAGCAGCAAGTGAACAGTCTTGATTTTGGAAGAAGGTGAAATGGATGAATGTAGGGATCAGGGCAAAATTGTCAAGGGCCACCATGTGATGGTCATTTATTGGTCAGAGATTCTCTAAAACACCAAGATAATTCACTACACATGTCAGTGGTTTTAATCTTGTGGCTGATATATATATATCAGTGTGTGTGTGTGTGTGTGTGTGTGTGTGTGTGTGTGATTCTTTTTGTATAAACAGACGAACACAGCTGTATAAAAAGAGGAAATAGAGGAAGCAGCTCTCTGGTGAAAGTTGTTGGCGTGTTGATGTTTACAGTTGTACAGTTGTTTTTCCATTTTCTGCCTCTGGCCACAGAGAGAGAGCCGTTGCCTCGAGCCATGCTCCACTAACAGGGGAATTCCGCTAACTTTCAGAAATTTCTCTTTAGTTCCACTAGTGAGGCAAAAACAAGGTCAATCAGAGACTTTGTGTGAAATCTGTGTCATTCTCCTAAAAGTGAAATCTCCCCGGGCACATTCAAACATATGGAATATTCTGTTACATTTTTGGTCCAGATCCAAATCAATATTTTACCTTTGAGGAAAAAAGGGTCAAAGTCATATAACACAAGGAATTCAAATATTCTTCTGTTAGATGATCATCCAGTGTGTAACTACACTAAATTTAATCAGTTTACACTCTGGATTTTTTTTCTCATTGTACTGCATCATACTGAGGTTATGTAATAATGATGATAACCCAGCTTCTGTTATTGTGCAGTAATGTGCTTGAGACATGAAAGTGGAAAAAATGACAAAAGTCTTAAAATAAAGAGCTGTTCATAAGAGTGGATTAACCCTTTTTTTATATATTTGCTCACTTTTACTGTGTGGAGAGAGTGTTAAAATAAATCCCATAGAAAAGGTTCCGTTACGCGAGTTATTTACTGCTATAAAAGTAACACTGAAATTCTGTTCTGTTCTTAGTTTCTGGATTATTTTCATCTAAAATAAAAAAGCTAGAGCTCCAGAGCCAGTTTTGTGATCCAATTACAAACAGCCCAGCATCTAAATACAGTGTATTTGTGTATTACACACTGTAGGAACAAAGGTTTTAGACTCCAGTTGTGCGTCATCCGGTGCACCTTTTGGAAGAAATGTTATAAATCAGGAATTTATGATTAGATTTTTCTATCCTGGGAAGGCTCTGAACTAGATGCTGCTGTGTCACTGTGATCTCTAGGATCTGATGGTTATCAACAAGAAGAGCATTACTTTTGGAAGATTAATTCAGGATCACAATCACAAATAAAGCTCATCCCAAATGTACTGAATAAGTCTGTAAGTGCTTGTCCAGTTCGGGGCCGTGGTGGATCCGGAGCCTACCTGGAATCACTGGGAGCAAGGGGGGAACACACCCCACACCAAATAAAGTAGTAACCTAGTAAAAGAATATACACTTAAAGAGCACTTATTTTCATTTTATTTATATGCATTATATATATATAGGCAGAGAGAGAGAGAAAGAGAGAGATTTTTATAAGTAGTATTATTAAAATAAACATAAAAAGTAAAAATAAATACAATACAACGCATAATAGTAGCATATCACCAGTCAATGACCATATTTGGGCTTTGAAACACTCCTGAGTTGCGTAAGACTTATAGAGATGGGCTGGGTGCGTGGCAGTTTACGACATTCATTGAGCTGTGTGTGTGAAAACACCCACACACTCACACATTCTCTCCCTTTCTCTCTCTCTCTCTCACATACACACACAGGGAGGAAGAGAGAGAGAGAGAGAGAGAGAGAGAGAGAGAGAGAGAGAGAGAGAATGATGTGAAAACACACTCACAGTTTCACCCACAAAACAAGTCAAGACTCATCCACATCTCAAATCACAGAGAAAGAGGTGGTAAATCACAGCTCGACCAGAAGCAAATTAACTGTAAGAATGATTAATCCGTGTTACTGCAATCTGAAATTACGCTGATGAAATATTTTTAATTCTTGTATTCTGTAAAAATGACATTCTATTCCATTCAAATTCCATATTTTTACCTGTGGAAAGATTTGTCTCAATTTTATATATTTCCTTAAATGTTTACATCTATTTTGTGTGTGTGCTGTGGTCAAAACTAAAAAAAAAAACAACTCATACTAGAGACTTTAATATAAATTCTTATCTGGATATAAAAACGTCAACATTGAGTATTTTGCAAACCAGTTCATTAAGGCACGTTGCACATTAAAAAAACTCAAAGATATGTCTTTCAGGAATAATATTAATTTAATATTATGAAACACTAATCTGTACTAAGACTTTAAGCATCATCTGTTCTCCTAAGTTTGTCAGCAGAGAAGACGACTCCTTGCCTGGGCATCTCTGAGCTCATATTATATAAGCACCCAGATACTATAGCTCACTAACTAATTGCCTCTTAACTCTTCTGAGAGTGTCTCCATGCCAGGAATGGGGCATGGGTTTATTTTTAAAGTGTGGAGAGAAAACCCAGGAGAGATTCAATGTAATCACACATTCAAACACACATAGAGAATTTCCTTGGAGCTGGGGGCTTTTAAGGTGAAGCTTAAACCAAGATGGTCAGCTGCTCGTTCCCTGAGGAGACACTGCTGGGATAAAGCAGAGTATACAATTACACTGTGATTACTGAACTGCTTATATAGGCACCACTGCATAGACAGCTTCAAAAAGTGTTTTTGTAATTATTTATATTGTGTTAAGACAGTCAGAAAGTGTATACATTTGGTCTGAGTATAGATAGTTTGAGCTAGTGCTAGCTATGCTAATCTACAAAAAAGTTAAACACAGAAAGACTGTAATATGCCCATTCTATTATCCAAAAGTTTTGAGTTATGTCATGTTATATTATATTATTATAATACTTATAATGATAATAAACTCTCTCTTAAACTTTCTCTTTAAATCTCACAACCTAAGCATTCGCATGCTATCCAGCTAAGCTAGTTTCAGGTCAAATTTTTATCATATTAATTATAGCATTATTATGCTATTTAAAGGCTGCCATTGTATACACTGATTGTTCTCTACATTATGAAACAGCTATTACCCTGACACCTCATGGTTTGGATGTATCAGAGATTGAGCAATGAACCTATTTTAAACATGGCTGGCCAATGTGGGGGACCCGATCTTTGTAGCATTTCCTAGTTCAATCAGGTACTAAAAATCAATTTGATTTTTCATGTCATTGGAGTTATGAAAGTATAAATAATAAACAATCAGACTGACAAATATTGTTTGCTACTTTATGGTTGTAAAAATTGCTTAATGCCCCTTTGACTTACAAAGCCGCCTATGTATGCTGAACTCGTATAGAGACACAGCTGTATATAACAGTGTTGCCATAGTACATTTGAACTCCTCAGAGCATGACCACAAGTCTGATATTGTTTGCATTGGGTTGTCAGCACTTTTCTTAAAGATCTGCACAGCAGAGAGGGAGGGATTTGAAGTTTATTCATTCCATCAACAGCAGCTGTTTGGAGCTTCCTGGCTCACTAAACTGCTCCTTGACTGCCTCAGACAACTGCAGATGAGGTTAGTGAAAAATTATTTGGCCTTGTGACCAATTCTCTGTATTTTCCCTACTGTATGTGACGGTATGTAACCACAGCTAATACTACATTACTGGACCTCAGCATGCCACCTCTGACATATCAGAGAAAGTGACACATTCAGAGAAAGTGAGGCCAATTGTACTCTCAGACACAAAGACACAGAGCTTTGTAAGGTATAAATGTGACTGTAGGTAAAAATGTAAACCAATTTTAGTAACTCTTATGACATATTTTAATAATCCAGATGCATGTTTCAGAGTAGACTTATATTTATTGTTTCTGAAATATGAATATTTCTGGAATGTTTAGTTTCTGAAATATGAACACATAGAAATGTATGGTGATGTGGAGTTACAGAACAGCAAACAAACAAACAGCAAGAAATAAATGTGGAGTAGATGAGAAGAAGAAAAAAAGACCATTTGCAGGTAAAACCATTAATAGTTTTAACATTTTGGTTTTTTTGAACCTAAGACTTAGTATATTTATTCCCAATATAGGTTTCAAATGTGTAAAAGACTATATATTTCAATACACGGAAATGAAACTGAAATAAATAAAGACTCAGATTATAGTACAATCTAATCTAAATCAATGGAGTCTAACACAGTCTAAAATGTCAGATTTTGTTTGCAGTATTTTTCCACCAAAAAATTAAACTGGAAATCTATTTTCACATAAATATTACTTGGTCCAAGCTTGGTCCTTCTCAGCTGCAAGAGATTACTAAAGAATTTTTGTTTACTTATGGTGAAAGAATCCGGAGGATTTTACAGGAGGAGCCATCAGCATATTGACCTGGTTTTTGTGTGTGATGTGTATCTGTAGAGACAAGGATTAAAGAAAGGATAAGCAAAAGAGTGCATTTATTATACTTAAAGATGCAATAAGTACATTTTTCTAATGATTTGTTTTGAAACAGCAGTTATTCTGACACTTAATGTCCTGGATGTATCAGGGATTCAGATAATTTAAACATTGCCAACTCCACAAGAGGGACCCACTCCATGGAGCGTAAACTGGTTCAGTTTTAGTGCTACACAAAAAACTGTTATTTTTGATTTTTAAAATTATGTTCTGCTTTTTTAAACAACACAAGTTCACACAGACTTACTGCACACGGTGGCTGCATCCAAGGTTCACCATCGATCTGCATTGGCAAAGCTTTTTTTGTCCTGAAAGGGAAATAACCAGTGAGTGGCAGATACACTGTGTGTAAAGTATCCAGACAGCCATTCTAATGAGTGAATTTGGTCAATATATTTGGCAGGTTTTCAGTTGCACTTCAGTACAGCTGCCTCCCCCCATGTTAAGTTAGACATACTTGATCATGATTTGAGTGGTCTGAGCGAGGCGATGTCCTTTACTCTTCAGGCCAGTGTAAATCTGACCCATCTCCATTGCTCCCTCCAGTCCAATCACTTCCAGAAGTTTATCACTTATGTCTACACAAAATAACATAATAATAAAGAAAAAATATATTGGTTTAATCATTTTCACTAGTTTTATTCCAGTTTAAGCCATTAATTAATACTTCTGTTTACTAATAAATAATATATTCATTAGTTTCATACAATATATGAATATTTAATATTTCAACTAATTTAATTCTTACTTTTCTGCCACTGACTGAAAATGTAAAAAAAAAATTTAATTCACAGCAAAACTTAGCTACTAGTAAAACACAGGGTACAGTATAGAAACATAATCAGCTGTTGAGAGGACATTATTTGGAGTATTTACCCTGAGAGCTGGTCTCCAGGACCTCACTGTCAGTGATGACCTGAGGGAAATGTCCTTCATCTTTGTGGCTTTCCTCGTTCTTCTTCGTCTCACCCCACAGGTTAGAGCCACCGTGCATGCTGGGAATATTCAGAATGGCGATGCCCTCCAAAGAAATGGCACTCAGATCCAGGGGAACACCACAACACTGATGATTACAGAAGACAATAGCACCATATACTGAGACAAAATCAATGCCAACACCTTTGAACACAAACTAATCATGACTAGAGTCTAAACAAAGTTTAAATATCAACTTTACTGTGCTCAAAGATGGTGTCCATTTCAGAAGAACTCAAACTTGCACAAATTGAGCCATGTTTAAATCGAGACAGTGCTCTTTTTAGCTTCTTCTTTGGTACTTACTCGCTTTAGGTCTAGTCTTTACACTTAGAATGATCACTGAAGTCTAACAATGTATAAGCAATCCACCTCATCAAAAATTCACTTTCATTTTGATATGATACGTCTTCTTAGTTTAAAAAAAGATCATACAATGATTGATTTAGTAAATACTCTGTATGAGCAAAATATAGATGCTCCTAAAAGTAAAATGTAATTCAATACATAATTAATGAACACCTCATGGTAACAACTGAATGTAATGGAGTGACTGTATTTAAGTTTGTAATGTTGTAACTATATAACACTGCCATCACTACTGTGCTGTGTAATTTAAATGTACCGTAGCAGACAATTACTCTAGACTAAAGAGCAGAACATTTCTTTTACCATTTAAAAATATTTCATTCTCAGATTACACCTTAACAGGTTATACCTGAATACTGAGGCACTCCCTGAGGTTCTTGCAGGAAGCTGATATTGTCTCAGAAGTGGCCAGCTCAAAGTACCAGAGCTTATTCTTAGCTCTTTAACAAACAAACAAACAAAAAATATAGAAATTATAATTAAAAACCCACTACAACATATTCATCAGTCAACTATAACATTACGAGTACCTTGTTTTTACACTCACTGTCCATTCTCTCAGTGCTACTGACCACACTGACCACAGGAGCACTTTGTAGTTCTACAGTTACAGAGTGTATTCTATCTATTGCACTGCATATTTTGTTTGCCCCTTTGGCCCTGTTCCTTAGTAGTCAAAAGCCCCATAGGACCACCACAGAGCAGGTATGAATTGGGTAGTGGATCCTTCTCGAAGCTGCAGCGACAGTGACGTAGTGGTGGTGTGTGTTGTGCTGTCAGTGGTCACAGGGTGATGTTGGCAGGATATATTTGGTCAACACACTAACACACCACCACTATGTCAGTGCTAGGAATGATCCACCACTTAAATACCTCTTGCTCTCTGGATGTCCTGGGGGGTCCTGGTCATTAAAGAACATGGTGACAGGGGGAAACAAAGTATGCAGAGCAACAGATGGACTATAGTCTGTAATTGTAGAACTACACTGTGCACATGGAGAGAATGAGCTAAGGACACTACCTTTGGAACGATTTGTGAACATGAACTAATTATCCTAAGTCAGTCCGTAATGTCACTTATGGCCGAATGCCATCAAATCCTTCCAGAGATTTTCTTACACCAAGTCATAAGCCTCTTCTTAGAAGAGCAGAAGAAGTTACTGAAGAAAAGAAGGCGATAATTCTTGAAGAATGTGCTTCATTTCTAATTAAATGTTGGAAGAGCAGACGTACACAAAGATTTGTCTGTGCATGTCATGTGAACCACCTGGTCTGGGATCTGATTACATGAATAAATTTACTGATACCTGCTGTTGAATTTCTGTGGGTGTTTTTCTCTCATTGTGTGGAAACGGTGTGCTATAGATGCATCCTGTAAACAGAGAAATTATGAATGCATTTACAAAATAAAAACTGCAAGCTCTAACTAATATTCCATGAAACATAAACTAGACTAAAGTCAGATGAGTTAAAAAAACATATTCTACACGTCATCAAGAAATGACAGGAACACACCCTGGACAGGGCATCACACACTCATCCAGTCACTCACACTCTCACAGCTGTGAACAATTTTATACAGCCAATCAACCTATCAACATGTGTTTCTGGACCCTGGATGGAATGGTTTAATTTGAACTAGTATTTGCTAGAACTGAACCAGAACTGGATCTGGCTTAACATAACCAGTTCTGTTTCATTAAACTGTACATTCACAGGCTCTGATTCCCATGTTTTAGATTAGTTCAGCACATCTCTACACTATTTTCTGGCAACAGTTTTATACAAAGGAACGCACCACTCCAATGGAGAAGTAATTGTTGATGATTTCACTTGGCAGAGGATCTCCATCTTCGTTCTCATCTTTTGGAATCACCTGCATCCTCCATCGGTCCATCTTCACCATCGCACTCTCTTCAATCTCCCGGAGAATTTCTGTCAGATCAGATCCCTCGTATCCTACACAGACATCAGTAGAGGAGCAATCGGTCATGTCCTCCAGTGATTCTTCTTATTCGTCATTAGACTGACATCTAATGGCCCTCATGAATCTGAGATTCAGTGCTCAACATTAACATAGCAGTCCTCATGTGGGGGACCCACCCTATGGAGCATTAACTGTTTCAGTCTAGGACTACAAAGCTGTTAGATTCTTCCCTTCAACTGAGGTGCACTGTATAGAATAATGGAAAAACATTCAATTATCACATTTATAATGCGGTTCCTGTCTCTCTTCTGGAAAACTATTAATCATTCCCTTACCTCCTCCCCAGCGGAGACAGCGAGCCAGGTCATTCCCTGTCCCCAATGGCAGAATAGCCACTGGAGGATTTACAGCCATATCTGCTTTATCTGTGGAAAGATATATCAACATGGAGCAATGTGTCTTAATCCTTACACTGAGAGCTTTTGTGCTCTTTTTTTATGAGTGTATTGCTGTTCTACCAATGGCATCTAGGACCCAGCCCACAGTGCCATCACCTCCACACACCAAGATCCTGTATCTCTGAAGATTTCGGAAGAAGTGAAGCCTAAAAACACACAAAACGCATGTAAAAGTATGGTCATAATGTAAATATCCGCCGTCTGAAACGGTATCGTACATTTAAAGGGTTTTACCCAGGGTTTGGGCCTCCATTTAACAGATTGTAGACTTGTCGTGGATTAAGGAAATACTGAAATTTCCTCAACACTCTGCAGCAAAAAGAAAATTAACAAACACAATGAAGAAGGATATTTAATAATATGTTAATATTACAACAGGAAATGTTAAGGTCTAACCTCTCCCCCTGTTTCCCTCCACTTTTGGGGTTCACAAACACCAGCAGAGGATTAGTGTCAGGAACAGGGAATATCTGCCAAAGGAAAGAGGCAAAGTACAGTATTAATAATTATCATAAGAACTATTGGCTGAAATATAGATAACATAAAGCAGATGGATGAACCAAAAGGATTTGTTACGTATAAAATGTTCTCTACTGTCCAGTAATTACAGCCCTCACCTGTAGAAAGTGTCCGTCAGAGGTAATATTGACAAGGTCACTCTCCTCCAGACAGTGAGAGCCACCATTTCTCTGGGATGAAGGCAAACAGAGGACAAGTAATAACATGTCAAAACTGAAATAGGGGACCTTCACTGACATTTTACACATTACAAGATTAAATAAAATATCATTTCACATTAGTAACACAGTCTGAATTGAAGTACTGTGATGAGGTTCTATAAAGTCATTACTACTACAGCTGGAATGATTGGAATTTTATCTGTTTTATAAAAGCTTGTCCAAAATTGCAGGTAAATATTTTTAATTCATAGCTCGTGGTTATTTTATATTTGTGGGTTGGATACATCACCGTATTCCTGGCCTGTAATCTCTTATTAACGCTTCCCGTACTTTGCTTACGGAACAAATGGCCCACGGAGGGAGGATGTGATCTTTCAGAGCCCCACAGTCACAGTTCAAGGAGCCCATGGACACACACTCAGTGTGGCGCTGAAAATCAGAAGAAACACAGCTGTACACAAATTTTCTGAGCAGGTCGCAATGGTGCCCGAACATTACCCAGTCTAGTCTGAAATATAGTGATATTTACAATAATTTTGTGCCTCACTGAGAGGGAGAAAACCCAAAGCAGCACTCACTGTCTCACTGTGTCTCACTCACCGTCAAATGACACCAAACACAGCGTTTCCCCATCAGTGCTTTTATTTTTTTGTGGCAGATCTCACATTTGTTAGAGTCACAGTCAGCACTCACCCAGTCATGAACCGAAACCTGAGGACAAAATATAAGAAAAGAACACTTTATAAACACATTGTAAACATTGAACACATTGTAAATAATTACATTTGCTTCGTGACTTGCCTGGTTAAATAAAACAAGGGATTAAGGGAAGGGGCCTTGAAATATTCAGAAAAAAAATCAAGTGTACAAAACTTTTCCATGGCCCAGTCAATATTAACAAAGCAATTAACAATAGTAATATTTTTGTGCCTCACTGAGAGAGAGGATACCCACACCAGCAGGAGCCAAATGCACACATAATAAGCTCAAACTAAAAATAAAAATAAAAAAATCAGTGTAATTGTGTGTTAAAGACACTAAAGGAATAAGCCTTACCCCGATTTCTTCTTTGTTTCTGACAAACGTTGAAGCGCATGGAGAAGTATATTTGTTGGCGCAGTGACTATGAACTGTACATTTACAAACTGTAAAGCACAGAAAAGAGAAGAGAACCATTATAATGTGTATTATAACGATTACCCTGGTTATGTTTTGAAAACTGAACATGTTTAACACTGTTTTTACTTACTCTTTGCTTGCTGATTTTAATATACTGATAAAAATAAAAGCCCTGTACAAAATTCAGTCATTGCACATTTTATACTGCGTGCATTATTTTTTTACATTCAGGTCAAGATCATAGTCAATAGAA
Source organism: Hoplias malabaricus (assembly GCF_029633855.1). Classification (NCBI taxonomy): domain Eukaryota; kingdom Metazoa; phylum Chordata; class Actinopteri; order Characiformes; family Erythrinidae; genus Hoplias; species Hoplias malabaricus. Next base: position 23,089,449 of record NC_089804.1, on the reverse strand, counting down.
ATGTTGCTGAATTGTGCCATGTGTAAGAGGGTTCTGCACTTATTTTCACAGAGAAAGTCAAGAAAACATGGCACATGTATTTAGAGCTATAAGGGCAACTGTCATTTTTACGCTTTATTATTAATTAATGGTTTAGTTAATTGACTCAGATGCATACAGAAGGCCAATGTTTGATTGAAGCAGCCCAGTTTCAACCGTTTGAAACACAAGCTAAATGGAAAGCACTGATGTGAATTTGAAAGTGCCCTCTGGTGGTTAAACACAGGGACTACTTCTTTATTTCCTCATAAAGAGATATTGTGTTTGCAGGCGTGCCACAGACACACACACACACACACACACACACACACACACACACACACACACACACACACACACACACACACACACACACACACAAACAATACTTAAAATCATATAGAAAAATAGACCATTCCTAAAATCAAAGAGAAAGACACAGTATTGCCCTCCTTCTCACGTCAAACTGATTTTACAATCAAATACCAGATGACCAAAGTGATGTAATCGCACCGGAGCAGGACAGGCCCTGTTTGCGAAGCCCCAGCAGCATGTTCTGACAAACAAAGCAGTAGGTGGGTCTGTTAAAGTGCTTCATTCTCCAAACATGCTGCCCATCTTTCTCTGCCATCTGTGAAGCACAGAATTACCAGAGTAAACACAGGATGCAGAGTCTGAAACCATGCTGAAACGGGTAAATAAATACAAGACAAAAAAAAGGATACTTAAGAAAAGTTCAATTCAGGAGAAATATTTAAGACTTCACCATTTTCCAGGTCAAGTTCAAACTGAAGGGAATTAGAGAAAATAAATGTGTAAAAAAAAAAGGGTCAATTACCTTGCTCATTAACCTTCGTATATTCTCTGCAGTAAAGAATGAAATGTCATGGGATGCTCTGGAGCAGCTGCACATGAGCCTAAGGTCACCATCCCCAAGCTTCATTTCAGAGGTAAGGTTGGATGAGCAAGTGTTCACAAACTTTGGGCCACAAAGTGTAAGAGTAAGTGCTTGCCTTTAGTCCAAGCAGCACAAGCAGAGGGACATTGTTCATTCCTCCTTGGATCCACTCCTGCTGAGTCACTGTACCATTACTGTCTGCATCTATGGCTGCCATCATCTCCTGAAGGGCCTGAAAAATCACAAACACCCACAGAGAGAGGGAGAGAGGGAGAGAGAGAGAGAGAGAGAGAGAGAGAGAGAGAGAGAGAGAGAGAGAGAGACTTACTTAATAAGAATTACTTATTACATTTGAGGGGAAAAAACCTAAAAACAACGCAATACACTGATCCACTGACTGTACACATGCACTGTGTATTTCTACTAATACATTACTGTAGTCAATCTGTTGCTCCACCCTCTTTGCTTCAATAGAAAGGACCCCTACAGAATCATCAGAATGCAGGTAGTATTTGGGCAGTAGAAATGTTTAGTTGTTGGGCCATTTTCAATCCAGCAGTTGGCCTGAGGGCTTTAAAAATTTCAGCAGCACTGCTATTGATCCACTAACACTGATGCAACACACACTAATACATCTCCAACACATCGCCACCACATTAGTGTCACTGACGGACTCCAGTAAGTAATTGTAGAACAACAAAGTGCTCCTTTATAGTTATTGGAGCCGAGAGAATGGACAGTGAGTGTACAAACAAGACTGAGGTCTAAATGCTACGCCTGATGTTTTATATCATATCCTATGTACTCCTACAGTTTACATGTCTCTTTTAGTGAGTAAAATCTGGCAGCTCAAATAGACTGTTTCTTCTGTGGTTGCTCTGTATCAAAATAAAACAAAGATCTTGTTCAGAAACTTACTGGTTTGAGTTCAGTCACATCCCACCCCAGATAATCTGCAGCTCTCATCATCTGAGTGATGATCTTATCAACTTCCTGAGGAGGAAATAATCAAAATATAAACTATATACAGCACTGACTACTGAACAAAGTGAACGTAATTAATATAGAAACTCATTATAAACATCTGCATATCTATTTCTTACTCTTATAACCTAAAATATAAAGTATAATCACTACGCTCACCGAGCTCTCGAGCAGTCCGTTCCCATTCTGGTCGTAAAGTTTAAAAGTAACTGTGGAAAAATTGTATAACTTAAGATCATTTTCAAAAAAATGAATGACAGGAATGAAATATTACATTTATTTGAATGAAAAGCATCAAATATATACAGAGTTGAGTTCAGTTTAGTAAAGTTTAGTAAATTCATTTATTTCTGGGTATTTTCTTTAGTTAAAAGATACTATCATTCAGACGTAAACATAGCTTTTGTTGTATTTTATTTGAGCACTGACCAAGTATAGTGTGTGTTATTGAACTGACTTTTCAAGCCAGTGCCAATAGATCAAACATGGCTAACAAAGTGTTAAAAGCAATATTGTTGACCTCTGTGATTCTGATCAATATTCTTCCAGTCACTGGGTCAGTTCACATTCTCTCAGACAACAACCTCCAAAAATATCCCAATAATACACAGCAACAAATAATTCAGACTCAATATATTTTTATATATATATTATATTTTTTATAAGGAGCAGTAAGTTGTGATTATCAATGTGATTAGTTACTATTCTTACATTTTATTGGCTAAAAAGTGCAACTCACATGTTATTCCTGAACAAACCAGTTTACGGTCCATGGATTGTGTCCTCTACATTACCCAGAAAGCACTGGGCTGTGGAGCAGTAGGACTGTGTACTCTGGAATGATGAGCTTCATCCAGTAATTTTGGTGTGTGTTAGAGTGACATTTGTGATGCAGAACCTGACCTCACTGATGTTTATGTGATAATTATGTCCTCGTTTATTATAATAACCTACAGCACAATGCTTAAAAGGACACAGACACTCTGAACCAGACGGACACAGTATTGATTTTATAAGTGTTCCATGTTTGGCACACAACATCACACGGCCTAAAATCCAGGGAATTTATCTCCTACACACATTTCTACTGCAGACACACTTTACATAAGCTACTCACACTCGAGCTTGTCCCTGGGATTTCCATCCTCCAGAACAGAGAAATAACATGACACGTCTTTCAAACAAACTCCACCTGAAAGAAGAAAAACACACATGAAACACACATTTCGGAAGAAAGACTGGATGCTGAATTAGTTTATAGCCGTTATTTCACGGACCGTCTCTGGGCTGAAAACTGGGGTCAGGAAGGTGATGTTCAGAGCTTTGAAAATACTGATACAGACGCTGAGAGAGATCAGGGGGAAAATCATCCACTTCCAGATAAGCCTTCAGAAACAGAGAGAATCCTTCCACATCGATACGCTGAGGAGGAGTAAAACAAAAAAAAAGAAGAGGACAATGATTAATGACTTGTACATCAGTGGATTAAGTATTCATTTATTAATGTTAACTGACTTCATTCTCATTTCAAAATCATTCATTTCATCCCCAGTTTAAACTATGTTTAAAAGCAATTTTACTGTACAATTTAACTGTAATATTTCTAATGACACATTAATCTGCCATCCACTAATCCTCCACTGCAGGTGAACTGAGTCAAAAACAGGTCCACACTAATAATAAACCAAACCAATTATTTTCTGGATGAACCTCAGCTATGAATCTTTTATTGTTGTAAGAGAATAACACCTCAAGAAAAACAAATGATAGTTCCAGTTTATCTTAAAATAAAATGTTTAAAAATATCATCATTCCATATGACACCCTTTAGACTGGAGGAAGGCCAGTGTCAGCTGTAGAGTGTATAGTGCTGGATTTCTTTACAATCAACTAGTTCACACTAAACACTCTCCGTCATTTTGATGAAATCTCACACACTGAATTTTATGGAGAACTTGAAGAAATTCTTCCCTTATGTAATAAAACCATGTGATTAAAATGAATCTATACGCTGACTTATCATTTCTAAGCTTACCTCGCCAAACCTGTGGTGGGCCAGCTTTCCTCCAGCATTAAAGTCTTTCATCACATCTTTCACCTTCATACCGCTGTCTGAAAGTAAATACAGTGTAGGCATGTGACAGTGGAAATGCTTTTTTTGACACTGAAAAAGCTTCTTAAACATTGGCATTATTTAAGCGAATGAATGAACATTAAATTAATGACTGATTCATCTGACTGCAAGAGTAAGATCCAGGTTAAAGTAAAGACTTACACTCCATATACTCCTGAAGCTGAATGAAGTCCACCGGGCTCAATCCACTGGGATCTGTTGCAGATACAGATGCCATGTCCAAGGAGTTTTGCACCCTGGCTGTGGACTGAGAGGCAAAACTGCCTTGTGTCAATGAGTTCTGCTCTGTTCTGATGTATTGTGCCTCATTCACGAAGCACTGTAAGCTGAGGAGGAGTATGTATGTAAGTGTGATGTTCAGTGTCACATTACAAACATAAGAAACTTCACATATGAAAATTTCCCAATTACAGTATTCTTTTGTCTTCTAAATGTGATCTTTATTTAACCAGGTTAGTCTCACTGAGAATCACTTATCTCTTTTACAAGGAGACCTGGTCAAATTGGCAGCGACACAGTTAATACACACAAATAATACACACAAAAGCATATTCAGATAAATATATTTTGTAGTGCAGTCATGGCATCATTGACCTGTTCTTTAACATAACGCCTCTGGTTTGTGTAACGTAAAGGCAAATTCTACCATTTTTCAATAAATTAATATTTGCATAAAAACGGCATAAACCTATGTGTGAAATGTACAAAATTCTTAGAAAGTTTGTTGGTGTAATTTGTTTGATTACAGAGAAATTGTTGGGCTTGTTCACAGCAGTGGGGAATGGAACCAGATGTCTCCATAAATAATACAGCACAGATACAACCAGTGACCTACAACAGTCTAAAGACTTTTATAAATAATTGGGAGATTTAAGGGCTTTTATGTGCAATAATCTGCCCAGAGGTCTGGCTCCATTCACCACATCTGTGAAAAGTTCTGAAAATGTGGGAGTCTCTTTAACAGAGCATTTCCCACAATAACAAACCAAATCACCCTCCAACACTTTGTTTAAACCTCAGCCACTGAATTATATTGTAAATTTTGACAAATGAGAGTAGCAAACTCCACCTCAGTGTAAAATTGTGGGTACCCCCAGTCATGTAAAAATGGCATATTTCAATGGGCTTCACATAGAAAATCATTTGAAAATGCCATTGACCCATGGTGTAAGTAGTCCACAAATTGCCCTTTTCCATCTGCTTCAATAAAACAATAATAAAGAATTGCATTCCTTTACCTTGATGCTGCGCAAAAGCTGTCCAGTAAAGTGAATGGAGGGATTAGTGTCAGGATTAACTCAATGGAACTCAAAGGTGCATTCAATGAGAATGCAATGTTTAAAAAGGTTTCTTACTAACTCTGACTTCTGAGTCTCGTACAAACACATTTTCCTCAAGGGTTAGTTAGATTTACATGACCTTTTTGTAATTGTAAAATGACTAAATTAATTAATATATTTGATGTATAACGTTACTTGGACAGTTACTGACTTTGTGTACTTAGAGCTCTAGTTCTGTGCAGTGTTCAATACAAACAATTGTAGAGGATTTCACAATGAACCGTTGCAAACCGTTTTCTACTGGAACACAGCCATTACTCAGGATTACTGAAGGGATTATCGTCAGGTTGCTGTAATGAGTTGTTGGGAAATGATCAAGCAGAACAGACAAGGTGATGTTTGCAGATTTAACTGGATGTCTCCTGGTGAATATCATTTCAACATAAAGGAGACAAATATAAATCACTAAATATATATGAAACAATGTTAATAATATTGATATTATAAAAGTAATAACAACTGGCACACACCCCTATCAACCCTCATATAAATACATTTGTTAAGCTGAAGAACACTACAGTGAATAATAAGTTCAAAATAAAGGTAAAAACCTGGTTGATTTCAGGAATATGGCAGAATGGTGCAACAGGAGGTAACACTACAACACAGCTTCATCTCTTCACCTCTTCATCTTTTCACCTCTGGACACAGCTCTGTACAGGGTTTTGTGTCTCACCTCTTCTGTCTGGGGTTCCTCAAGGTCCATTCATTTCCTCCCAAAAGTTTGTGAGTGTGGACCCAACCCAACCCTGATCGAGAGGAAGCAGCTACAGAAGATGAATTAATGAAAGCAAAAAAAAGGTGTGTACATTTTTATATTTTAATGGTAAAAATGGCCAGGTCTCTTCTGTACTATTAAACTACACAAGCGAAATAATGACCCCTGGTTCTTAACACCACCATTTTATAGAAAGTTACAGAAAGCATTCTCTGCTATAAACTTTTTTTTTTTATCAAATTATCTCTCACGCTTGTCATCTCTTAAATCATTCTGCAAGTTTTAATACGTTGGAGAAGTTTCCCTTTAACTTTTTAAACCTTCTCCCACATGTAAATACGTCCCCGATGACGTCACTGTGTACGGAAAAAACAACAGCGAGAGAGCGTTAGCTTAGCATGCTAGCGGGCTTCAGTGCAGGGACAAAACACACATCAAATAACGGGCATATCGATAACAGTGTACTGTAGTAAACGGTCGTATTTGTTGTGAAAGAGTTGATTAACTAAAAAAGTCGCACTATAATGTTTACAAGTGCTTATCTTTGCGTTAAGAGCAGTTTTATCACTGGAAGTCGTTACGTTTAGCGGCTATAAACGATATAAATCGTTAATACAAGTGGAGTGTGCTAAAGTGACGTTTTTAAACACGTTAAAGCAGATAACAATCACTGCTGTATACAGTTAAAGCTCCTAAAGCCAACAGAAGCTGATCATGCTGCGTGCGGAAATCTCCACCTGAATCTGTTCGGATTTGAATGAAAAATCACATTTATTTTCAACACTGGATTTATTTTCCACTAAAATACTGAAAGAAATGACAACTGAGACTTTCGTCAAAGACATCAAACCAGGACTGAAAAACTTAAATGTCATCTTCATCGTGCTGGAAACAGGTGTTCTTAATATTATTTACATACAGCGTGTCCAAAAGTTTATAGACACCCACTCATTCTGTGTTTCTCTTGAAATCAAATGATTTAAACTTTTTGTTTTTCAAGTTGTTTTGTTTTACTCCTAGAGGTCCACTTTTAACGTGTATGTATATAAAATCGTAATGAATTTTTACATACTTTATTCCTTCATTCGGGTTAAACCAGTTGTTTTTTACTGTTCCTATTTCTTTTGAAATGTTTTTTAACATAAGGTTTTCCTTGATCTAGGCCCTTCAGTATGGAGTTGTTTCCAGATTAAATTCTACTCCCAGATGCTAATTTCTGATTTTAACTGGTGCAATAACAGCCTTAACTCATTTGGGAATGTTTCCCAATAGTTATTTGAACATTGTTGTGAGGATTACTTTGGATCTAATAATTAAAAGTGTAAGTGTTTTATAAATAATTCTCATTAATCAAGAGAACCCTGCTTAACAACTTAATGCTGGGTGCTTGTGCACATCTCCGAGGGCCTCTTGGCATTGGACATAATGTCTATTATATCTTATCGATGTCTTAGTGGATTTTATTTTATGCTTTCCAATGGGGATTATATAAACTCCATATGTTTAGTGGAATTCACATTAAACATATGGACTGCCTGAATACTTTTGGATATAATGCAAACTATACAATATTCTCTCTTTTCTCACATGCAGCATACACCACAAACATTCATGGTACCCTCCTATTACACAGATTACACTGTGATCGTTTTATTTTTTCCAGGTTTTTAATCAGGAGAGTAAAGAGAATCAATGTCAGAAAATTAATCTGTCCATTTTACAGTGCTTACACAAAACATTTCTGGGCATTAGAGATGAAAGAATATTACTATTAAGAATATTACCCCCCCCCCCTCTTTCTTTTTCAAAGGAAGGGTGACAAAAACCAAAGATGGACATGAGGTACGGACCTGTAAAGTGGCTGATAAAACAGGCAGCATTAGTATCTCAGTGTGGGACGAGATTGGAGGACTCATCCAAACAGGAGATATCATCAGACTGACCAAAGGGTAAGGGTATTTAAGGTGGTGTACCCCAAATGACTTTTTTAATCAAGCATTAGCATTCCTATTTCTAAACCTTAAGTTTTGTCCCAGTGTTTTTGTAGTCATCCACAACCAGGAATCAGCAGGCGCTTTTCCACTCTGTAGTTCTTAATCTCCTCGACTCCACACAACTCTGCTTGGATCTACTTGCTTGGATCCTGATTGGTTATCTACTATAAATCCCACCTCCCTGAAATGTGGCTGGTGACACTGTAAAACACGGTCTCTAAAGGGAACCACAGGATTTGGAAACAGCAGATGTAACATTAAGTGTTGCATTGCGTTTTCACGTGTTGTTGGTTTTTGGGACTGAATACATTTCCGTGCCCCAGATCAGTGTAATTTTTCATTCCTTAGTGCCCTGTGCTGTCATTGTGGGAGTTTTCATCAGCCATCAATCTGAGGAGCGTTTGAACCTCTTCAAAAGACCACAGCATAATTTTACTAGCTGCTGTTGTGAGCCTGACATAAACAAATGTAATATTTAGTCCTTGCTTGGCTTGTTTGGAACCACGAGCGAGCAGGTACTGAATTTGCCTTATGAAAAAGTAGAAGAGCTGAGCCGAGTTGAATAGATGCCATGCAGTGGAAAAGCACCATTAGAGTAAGATAACATTTGGCGTCTTTTTCTCTGGTTGGATAGAATGGCCCTTCCTTTGCACAATGCTCGCCAATTCAGGTGTCTTTTAGCTATCACAACATAAATGGGCAGTTAGTGTTCTCCTCCAAGCGTACTGACCTCTAAACATGTTGCATTAGAAGATACACAGTGGTGCTTTGTGTTTCAGGGAAAGGTTGTGCTGCCTTCACCCTCCAAGCCTATTATTCTAATATGTATCCTAATTAGCTAAAACTGACTCTAATTACCTAAAACTATGACTATGCCACATCGATTTAATATGTAAATGTGTAATTCTGCTTATTAGGTCTGTTTTTAAATTTAATTTTCAGGTATGCTTCAGTTTTCAAAGGCTGTCTCACTCTGTACACAGGAAGAGGAGGAGAGCTGCAGAAAATTGGAGAGTGAGAACTGAACTTTTTCAATGAATATATCACTCAGCATTAACTAATTGTTATATTACGACAGACTGTAGAGGAACAGGAGCATTCCTCTTTGAATTTCCTTGTTTTTTCTGGTGGTTTTTTGTTTCACTTTAAAAAGTATATTTAAATTAGACACTTTAAAAATTTTGGTTTAATTAAGTACCGTTGCATTTATATTAGCAATAACAGTTATGAAAAACATTACAATAGACATTTACACAATACAAAGCATGTTTTTTTTTTCTTTTAGCCAATAAATAAAGCATCACAGTAGTGTCCTTTAAGCACTTGTTTATTTATTTTACAAAATATTCTGGTGTCGTTTAATCGGCTCAATTCTGATTTTCTAGGTTCTGTATGGTGTACTCTGAGGTGCCAAACTTCAGTGAACCGAACCCAGAGTATTTGGCCTCAGTGAACAAGACGGTAAAACAGATTTTTCACCTTACCTTGTGTACATTGTGACTTGTGTACCGTAAGACTTTTGTAGTAAACAAGACTTTTCTTCTGTCAGGGACTCACTGATCAAGCGAACATGAACAGCAGCGGTAACAGTTCAGGTTCTGGTGAGTTTGTCTTATTGTTGAACCCTGGAAAGTACAGTTGGTGTAGCCTAGTGTCTAACACCATTCATTTCCATGTGAGAGACAGGGGTTTGATTTCCTGTTTAGGCAAGCACTGTATATCAATAAAATTCCTTGGGGAAGACGCCTAACTTGTCTTTAGAACGGTTATACTGACTATTGATTTTCTTCTGATTTAAGGGAATGACGCAACAAATGGAAATGGAGTGAATTCGAACGTTGGTTCTCAGTCAGGAGGAGGACGAGGGACAGGTGTGAACAGTGGGAACGGAGGCAATGGTAACAGAACAGCTGGGAACACTGTGAGTAACGGTAAAGAGACGAGACGCTCAGCTAAGAGATGATCAGAAATGCGTACCCTGACTTTCAGGAAAACAGAACAGCGGGAGATACACCATTTCCTCAGGACCTTGACCTTTCACTCTATCACTTCATGACTCCACCATTCAGCTCCGAAGACGCAGGTAAACAGGAGAACTCATTTTCGCAGGTTTCATACATGGAAGGAAGGAAAAAGAAAAATTCCTAGAATTATATTAAATCGTCAGATATTTCCGTCTGAGATCTTTATAAAATCTAGAGACCACATTAGTTGCCATTTTGATGTGATAAATGAAAACATGTTTCTCTGGGAGCTGGCTGAGGGTTTTACATTATTTTACCTGTTCAGAACCAGGTATGTGCCTACTGGAGCTTTTAGATTAATTTCTAAACGATTATCACACTTCTACATAGAAAATTGTTGCCATATGTCATAAGACATACCTACTGTGCAAAACATTTTTATTCTATTTTGTTGTGTTAAAAATGCCCTCTTTTGTCTTTATATTGTTAAAATACTCCTTAAATAATGTAGTATGCAAATGTTCAAAGTGTTGACCAAGGGTTTGTAACTAAATAGTTTGAAAAATGAAAAGTAATGAATGTTATTGGAAATGTGTGTAAAATGTTCTGTAGCTTGAATTTTCCTGTAAAACATTTAAAACTTAACCCAATCATCATCATCATCATCATTATTATTACACAGCATGGTATATGTGACACTAATACATTTCAGTCAGAAAGTGGTCTTTAAATAAAATACTCCTAAAAGGTGGGTACAGTATTTCTGATTGATGAGTGAAAACTTATTTCTCAGTCAGTGACACTTCTGACAATAAATGCAGGCCTAGTCGTTTATTTCAAATGAAAGATATTATTGGAAATATGATAAAATGTCAAACACTGACAGTTGATGGATGTTATAAATAAATGTGTAAAATTGAAAATGTTACATTGTTTTAACCCATGAATAATTCACAAATAAAACAAGGGTTATTTTTACTATTACAACAAAGCAGGGTATCACAGACACTACAAGTGTTCAGTAATAAAGTGGTTAATGCTAAGCTTCTTATCTTTCTTGAACTATTTTTTTTTAAAGAGCTGCATCAATCATATGTTGGATTGTAAATCTCACTAATGTTTAAAAAAAAAAAAAAAGTTAATTTAATTGAGATTTGTCAGAGAAGGTTCATTAAGGCCAGGGGCCGATTTTGTTTTAAATGACCTTTTCATAATTTGTTTAATCTCTTTTTAATTAATTTCTCCGTCTTTTCCTGAACAAGTGACAGCTCATTTTGGAATATATTCTGTAAACTGAAAAATCAATTATTCTTCTGAATAAACTGTTTTTAATGTTTGAATGCAGAATTACACATGCTTGATTATACTCTAACACCAAAGGGAAAATATGACTTTACAACCAATGTTTTATTGCTTCTCAGTGCAAATAATGAATCTATTCCTTTAATTGTCTTCTTGTTTAAAGACATTTTAGCTTTTAAAATAGTATAAGTGGTGTGAATCAGACCTTATTTAATCACAAGATTAAATGATGAAGTAAAGAAAAACACAGCATCAGTGCATTTATTAAAGCAATAGCTCTTTATTTAAATCAGTTCTATAGCCACAATACTTTAATATGTCAAAACAACACTCATTACCTGCTGTAGTCAAACACTTAAGAGGCCAGGGGAATACAGAGCATATGTGTGTTTAATACAACTTTCAAATAATCTTTTACATTTCCTGAACATGTATCTAACATTGTCTAGTTTTTTTCTGAAGCCAATTACATGAGTAAAAAACAAGGCCCGTTTCCAAAGATTGCATCAACAAAATTCTTTGTGTGAATGTTGAAAATGAATTTTTTCTAAATTCCATTTAATTTTTTTCTGGACAGGTTTTGTTGATTTTCTAAGTGGAAATAATTGTGAAAAGCCTGAACACTTCTGCACACATTAATTAACAACTGATCTGCTGAACTGAATACATTAGGAGGAAATAAATAATCAAAAAATGGCATGTTTGATTTGTTTCACATATAATTTGTTTGATGCTTTTTGGTGCAAAAAAGTGACTTACTGATTTACAGTATTGGGTGCAACATTAGATTTTTCCTGCTTAGACAGTCAACAAAACATGTCTTTTGGTCAGGGTTTTCAAACATTTCCAAATTATCTACAGTAGTAAAAAAAATAAAAATAAAAATCAGTAAATACAGAAGCAATTTTTGTTTACAAATCAAGTGCAATCTCTTAGCAGTGTTAAGTCTCGAAATGCATGAAATTTATACCAGGGTCTGGTGCTTGATCAAACACCTTCATAAATGTGTTGCATTCTCTTTACATTTCAAAAATGAACACTTAACTCTGTCATTGTTCATAAGGCTACATTATACCTACATCACAACTGACATAAAACTATATTAACAAAAAGCAAGACATCATAAAAGCTGTTTTTAACATAGAATATGCCACTTGCTGCATGACATTATTTCAACAAGTGTTGAAAGTGTATCATAACACACTAAAGCAGCTTTTATGATAATGGACACTTGTTGTAATGAGCCATTATAAATGTTTATGTAGGTTTATGTCAGCTCTCGTGACTTTTTTTTTTTTTTTATGTAGACTTACCAACAATGACCCACAGTAGGTTGCTTAAAATCTTAAGGCTGGATCAACTTAAACTATTTGTTGTGATTAAACGTCTAGTATTTGTTGCTTTTTATTGAAGGTTCACACGCAGACATCCACGATCTCAGTCACTACGAAAGGATATCAAAATTAAAAGAAATTCACATTAAGTACAGCTTACAAAAACACTACGGAGCTTTTCTGCGATTGTGTTATGATTTTTTTTCATGAAAATATAACTGCTCTTTACTGTATAGTATTTTTTTAATAGTTCAGTGGCTTAACATTCCTCTGGTTTGTAGATATTTCCATACGACAGAAACAAGCACTCGCACATTTTTGTAGAGTCATTATGAAAGAAGAGATAAATAGTTTTGCACAATTATTATTTCACATTGTAGCTATGCTAAATGCCCAACAACATACCGATACACAGCAGAGGTAGGCAGAATGAGACTTAATTTGTTGATCATTGTAAAACTGATTAACTTTTTAAAGTGATGATAAATATAGGAAACAGAAAATAGCAATGCAATGGGTCCAGACATTTTCTTCAGTTAAAGCCACTCGTTATGTCAGTTCATATAGTCGCCCAAATATGAGTGCACATAAACTGCTGTCTACTACAGTCCATCATATTACTGACTGGGAGCAGTAAATCCAACACTACACCAAGTTCTACATCTACTAATATTGTTAATGCCAAGAAAGCTTCTTTAGCACTAAACATTACTGTAGTATACAGCTGCATTCAACGTTGGGATGATATTGGCCAACATTTACAGCTAAATTTATTGGTATCGACAATATAGCCAGAGAAATAAAATGATCTCTTGATGAGGGATCGTTTGATATGGTGTAAAATTTCCTATATATAACTGATGAAAATTAAGAGGTTATTAAATTAGCAAACAAAATAATACTACAGTTTATTTAATTCTAGCACCATTACTATGACATTTATTGTTTTTATATATGACAAGATTGTTGTTTCTGAAGTGATAGCTCATCAGTAATTCTCAGTTTAAAAGAGCAACAGTCACTTTCTCCAATGATGTATCAGAAGTTCTGTACTAAATATATTTTAAACATGGTTTCCCACATGCATAAACTTTTGCAAAAGCATTTCTTAGTGGTAAGATTTTATCCAAAAAAAAAAAACAATACTGGCCAATATCATCGTTCCCCCTCAAAATTCTGCCACTCAAAAGCAGTTATTAGTCAGAAAATCTTCAAATTAGCCGAGCCCTAGTCTAAGTAAGCAATGTCTTCAGAGTTCAGTTTGTTCTGAAGAGGACCTTTGTGGGGTAATGGCATACAAATACAAGGCACAGAAAATCTCTGCAGAATGCACAACTAAAAACACATTTTCACACATCCTCTAGGAATATGACCACCTTTAAAAGACGTTAATAGCAGCAGTAACTATGACTATAAAACATCCAGCTTTTTAATGAGGTTTCCTGTGTTTGTTTTTCTTTGATTTCTTTTTTGGGGAGGGAGTGGGAGGTGGCATTAGCCAATTTTTTTTTTTTTTTTTTGCACATTATTGCGATTTCGCAATAAATAAAGTATATACATAAAGGTCCTCTAAATTTCAGCACAAACTTTTCTTAATTCTCTTAGGCACTGTCCACAGTCCACAGGGACCTCTAAGTAAACCTTTTGACTGTTTAAACCCTAATCTTTTGTCTATGAACAAATAAAATCAATGTATTCAAATCATGTCTTTTCAACAATCCATGCACAATCATAGGGAACAAATTCCTGAATTTAAAACTGCTTTGGAGAAACCGATTACAGAGATTGTGTTTCTTATTCACAATAAAAAAAACCCACATCTAAGACAATCCCAATTAAACATTTTTTGTTTACCAGAAATTGCATGCACACAAGCAATTCCAATTTTTATTTCTTCTTCCTTGTTTCATATATTTATACTTTCTCTCTCTTTTGTCCAATATTAAGATTTTCTTAATAATATGAGTTAATGGCTATTTTCTGGAACAGTCTTAACAGATAAAGCTGCACTATTTGGCAATTTACAGTGTTATGGCAAAGATGAATTTCTTACAATTTTATTAATGACAAAACCATTTCATTTTCATGTCAGGCATGGACATACTATTTTTAGACAAAAAGGCAAAAACAACCAGACTAAATAAATACCATTCAAAGATTGCCAATGTTTTCTTTACAATTATGTCATCCTTGGAAAGTAGGCAGGGAGATTTCAGAAAAATATATAAAATGATGTTTAATTTTATGCTAGCAATTACATCTTACACCTAAAATGTTTGAGTCAATCCAACTAAATCTATGAGGTATTTGTCATGCATCTAATTCTCTTCAAGGACGTGTTATCCAAATTCCAAGACCAAAAAAAAAGTAAAATAAATTATACTTATGAAATAAAACAAGAAAATGAATCAAAACACTAACGTAAAGGCGCTGTATACGATTTCAAGCCAATATACTTTTTGTAAAATTCAGCAAGTGTTTCTACATGGTTCGCTAATTCTCTTGTCCGTTTTTCATTCTGGAAAAAGTCTAGTGCTTATATCCAGCCATGGCTCTGCAGCTGGGAAACACAAAGTGGCTTGGACCCAAAAAAAACATGGCACAATATTGAGCTTCTGGAGCAGCACTGAAGGAAGGGGCACATTTGCCCTACTGCCAAGTTCAGACAACCACAGTCATTATCCAGAATTGTATACAACGCCTTTAAAGGAGAAACCAGTCATTTTCCCCATTAATAATTCTCCGCGTCATTAAACAGCTATGGTATTAAATCCTAGGGGCCTGGATGTTTCAGAGATGCCATTCAAAACCCTTTTAAAACTGTTCTATAGGGCATAAACCAGTTAATTCAGGGCTAACATACCAATTAGATTCTTCATTTGATAAAAGTTTCACATTATTTATTCCATTTTATTTTCTCTATATTGTTTGCGTTGTTTTTGGTGGTAAAATGACTGATTTCTCCTTTAAATTAATGCTCTTTATGTGACTGAGGTAACAGCTCGTGTGCATGCATATGTTGTCAATAATTATGTTTTCTTTGGATTCATGCTTTGACAGAATTCTTAATCAGACTTCTTAATCCACAAGCCACATTTCTACCATCTACCACAGTGATTTTCATGGTGAAAATAACAACCAATATTTAATTTAATTTTACAATTAAATTTGGATTTCCTTTCCTTTACTCTACGAAGACTTGAGGCTTTGTTTCTGCAACATTTTCTGAAAGACCTATATACAAATAATGTACTAATAATTGCTTATCTAAATCTTTCTTTCATAGCATAGAATTAAATGTATGATGTCCATCTGAGCACTTGGACTAATAAAAAAAATGCCTGGCATTCAATGCAGAGGTAAATGTTTATGTGCTTACAATGAATCATGTGACATTTCAAAACAAAAAGCTCCTTGAACATCCAAAAAAGACGAGTGTCTATTGGTTCTAAATATGCTAATGTGTCATATTTAGTTTGTACAAATGCAGTACCTATTTTCCTGAAAAACTGAAATGACTGCAATAGTATTAGAGCAAGCTTGTGTGCCTTGTGTAAACATAAGCTGTATAATATCAATATACGCTGTACACCCAGAAGTATCCAGATAACTAATTTAATTTATGAATTCATCTGCAAGTAGGTGAAGTTAACATATCCAAACCAAAATGTCCACCAGATGTGTATAAAGCTCCCCTGGCTTGGGCTGTGGAGCATTTTTGTTCAGATTGTTTGTTTACATACATTTGGACATAGAGTGTATTAGTGTAAATCTAGACTTGCGTAATTATGACTCTAAATAAGGACAATTCCTATTGTATTAATTACAATAATAAGCAATAAACAGTAAGCAATGCAAAATGTTAAATAATTAAATCTCATTCCCATCATCTAGCTTTGTTTTAGGTTAGTATTTTATTTTTCGTCTTTCTTTTATTTTGCCAAGCAAACATGGGATGATGGGAATTATTAGAGGCACATTTAAAGCCACAGATTAAAACCAGAAATGCCAAGTAACATGTTTATATATTGCTATATAAACAAGAATTTTTAGTCATTTTTACAAGCCATATTTAATGCACATATTAAAGCATATAGTAGATACAGTGCTGGATAAGTGACATTATTTATATGGCCTTAAGTCTTAGTCCTTAGTATTTTTATTTAAAAGTATGTGTTATGAGACCCACATCTGGATCATTTAATTAGGGAAAACCGTTTTATTTATGGGAAAAGGATATTTTTCTCTAGTTATGTTACAGTACAGCTTATAGTCAGTAAAACACCACAAAATAAACGGATACTAAATTCAAAACAGTGTAACTATATTTTCCAGCCACTGTAAACCAATCATTGATAATCATTAAGTAGAGCCACTTATGTACCTTATTTTTCCAGGTTTAAGGCATATTCCAAGGATATTTCATCCAAAATAGAAAACAAGACTCCTATATTGCCTTAAACTAATTCTTCAAGTAAAGTGGGACACAAAATGTCCATGGAGGTAAGAGGGACCCTTCCCTGAAAAAGAACATCGATGGTGTGTTGCTTACAAAAGACAAGCCCTGACAATTAAATTTTTTTTGTTGTTTTTTTTTTAAATCAAGTATTCAAGGGATATTTTAGCATTTGTAAACTTTGCCTACTTCCCAAACCTCAGTAATCTTGGCATAAAATGTGTGAGATATTTACTTACTTACTTTAAACTGAAGACCTACATCTTCCTGAAATACAACACAGCTACATTTCACTATAAAACACTAAACTAAACAATACATCTAAGTGTAGCACACTAACTCTGCTATTGAACCTAGTCAAGTTCCTCCCCATTTTTATGTGCTCCAAAGCTCTGTAACTTATTTATTTTTAACAGAATGGTGTCTGCTACCAAGAGTATTGTGCAATTTTTACTTGCTGCTTATCTTGTCAAAATGGCCCAGCTGCCATATTGCTATTCTTACAATTGGCCATTCAGTCTGCATAATTCATACACTCATGCTTTTCCAGGAAAAATAAAACTGATCAATTCATATAAGATGAATAAGATTCTGTAACACTGGGTTCCTCATGATTAGGGGTGGGATGTTTCTCAGATTCATCACAGTTTTGTCCTAAAGGCAGATTTGATATTTACAGAAGGTCTTAAAATTAGATGTTTATTTAGGCTTTGTTCTCTTTAAAGCTTATATATGAAAATTAATTTTACCCAACTGGGGACACTCCAGTCACGGTTTTGTGTGTGGTTTAAAGAGAAGAAACACAATGCAAGTGATTTCAAAATATGCTGACATTTTATAAGATGTGTGATTTAGTTTGAATCTGTTAATGTCAAAGCATATTTTCACTGAGAGATCAAAGACCTTTTTCGTCTTCTCATTTTTTAACATTAATTTGGCTTTACTGAGTCAATGTCACTATGGATGCTTGAAAGTTACCTTCATTGAAAGTTAGGAATGCTATGTCCTTTTTCTGCATTTTGGAGCGTTTTTTTCCAGATAGTAACCATATGTGTCTACATCTTGAAATTATGATAGAAAAATTACAATGTTAGCTATAATAAAACATGCAAAATATACACTGAGCATCAAAATCAAACTGTGAGATTCCTAGAGATTCCCACCCATATTCATAACCACTGCAGGGTATTAAATATTCAGGAATGCTGTTCAGACTCAGGATAAATACCAAAAAGTGCATAAAGGTTTAAATGTAAATGTTCACTTTGCAGCTTTTCAACAAAACCAAAAGGTATTTGGACCAAATCTGTTTCTGTGAGAGACTAGTTTTAAAAAAAAAAAATACAAAAATTTAAAACCTTATATGGCACTTACAGGTTTATCGTAATGCATGAGGTTTAATTAAGTCAGTGTTTCTGATATGTAATATTAATAGCATGCATTCCTGTGGGGGTAAGGTCAGATAAACACACAAGCCCAGCTTTAACAGGCATTAAAAGAGACTGTTACCCACTTCTTACTTTTTTTTTTAATAAATGCATTGTCTTGTTTATAGGCCCAGGAACACTGACCATGTAGTGGGCCCTGCCTTGGTTAAATAGCTTTTCTCTGTGGTTTATGCTGTAGGTTGTACCGAGCTGGGCGTTTTTATTTATTATTTTTTTTACTGCGAGTGTAAAGCTAGAACCTGCTATCCTTTTATACTAAGAAAAGGTGGAACTTTAACACCCTGCAATGCTTTAAAATGATGAGGAACCCTAACTATACAAATACATGTATATACATGTATGCAAACATACAAATGTTCTGCATAAGCATGCACGAACTCCAATGTCTCGAAAGAGTGAATTTTTCCAACCTTCATGTCTATCTTTCAGCTCTGTAGCAGCATACAAAATGCTATGACATATACTACTTGTAATAAGTTTGATTATATGTTTATGAATGGCTTGTGTGTCAAGGCTTATAGCCTTGTAAATTATTTCCACGTTTAAATATGAAATATAGGATCCTAGTCCTCACATGCAAGGGATTTAAAAGGAGCAATCTTTCAGTTGTTATACTAACACCCAGTGACCTGGCCTCTTAATTTTTAGATCATTTCTTCCTCCATTATTTTTATTATTATTTTATTATTTTTATGATATGCTACAGACAGAGCAGATAGATACAAGGCTAAAAAAAAACAATGTACCTTTTTAATTTTTTTTTTAATTATGGTTTTAGCAGATATTCCCCACTTTAGTCAGTACAGTGCAAATCAGTCAAAAACTCCCAGTTGAATTTAGAACTTACATTCACTATCATTCTTAAATTTTTCTGTTGATTTCCTGTATGAATATGGCTCAGTAGAGTCTGAAATCAGCATTTCACAACATTTTTAATGCTAATCCTCCATTAGCATTAATCCTCCATTTACATGTTTTGAATCTTTTTTCTTAATCTACTATGCTCTTGCTCTTTTTGGCAACTCATTTAAAGGCAGTGCAAATAGTTTTTTTTTTTTTTTAAGTTTGAAATGTTCTTATATTGTGCTACGCACGTGTGCACACTGAGCTCCAAATGCTACCCTTTTTAACTTTGTAGGTTTCTGATCCCGAAAGAGGGATAAAGTCCGTCTACTTTTTTAAATTTCTATTCAAATACAATGGTCACATTCATACAAAGAATATGAAGTTAAAGATCCAAGCTATCACTCTCTAATCCACAACATTACAACCCCAAGGAAAAGTTAAAACTACTAAAAAAAAAAAAAAAAAAAAAAAAAATTGCATTTACACAAATACACACATTCTTACTGACATATTAAAGATACAAAAGTGCGTATTCATAAATAAGTGCTTTGGGTCAGTGTACAGAGGAAATTTAGTTGCAAAAAGGAAAAAAATAAGCTGTAACTCATTTACTGTGTATTATGACAAAGTGGCTGCCCACATTAATTGTTAATTTCGCTGTTCTATCAAACAGCTTCTAATGTCTATGTTTAAATAAAGGACTGATTATAATCTGCCCCTTGGACACAGTTTCTGGCCACTAATCCTGCAATTTCAACCAGAATTCCTACAATTGCTCAATAAAATTTTACATTATTCAATGGTTAAAGACATAAACGGTCTCTGAGGGTGGTTTGGTGTGAAATACTCCAATTGTGGAGAAACATACTGTTAACAATGGGGGTCAGTGGAACCAAAGCAATTAACTTATTACATGAGGCACTGAAACATTATTTTGCAATACTCTTTAGATCAAATCTTGGCCTGAATCTATCTTTGAAATATTGATTGAATATTTATTTGAAACTAAAGGTTATTTTAATTGCTCCATTCATCTCACACAGCCCACATTTTGGCTGGTTTACTTGTAGCTTTGGGTAGTTTTGGGTATGTTTCTCTCCAACTACATATTTCACATCAGCTGACTTTAAATGTTTATTTACATTTTCAGTGTATTATATATACATTTTTTTAAATGGGTGAATTTCCTGTAAGCCAAATCTAAAGTATGCTAAATGGGGAAAAATGTTTTCAATTGGAAAAACAACAAAAAAAAAAAACCCTATGAACACTTCCAATAAATGTCTCAATTTTCCAGCTGCTTTAAAGCAATATTATAGAATGGCTTTTTAACGTGAGTTTAACCCCTACTCTGACATCATATAAAAAGGCTTATGAGAAAATGCCACAAGATATTACTTAGGTAGCTTAATACAATCTTTTTTAGAGCAAAATATGAGGTACAGCAGTGAAAGTGGTACAACCATGCATGCGCTGCTTTTACATAAATGTATTAGATGCATTCATTTCACTGATGTAGCAGAGAGCCATTAATGGCCACAAAAGGTTGCAATATATGCCTTTTTATATGCTTTTTAAGCACCTATCCAAAATGGCTGGCTCTGTTTGTTTTAGTTAAAGAGCCCTCAGCAAATGGAATTAAGAGTTATGAATGTATTAATGTGAAAATTATGGGTATTATTTTTCAATATTCCTATCAGGTATTCATAGCTGAGGTAATAAATAAATAATAAAAAAACAACACCTGATGCACACAGGTAAAAAATAATAATAATAATAATAATAATAACAACAAAACAATGTTCCTCAAAAACAGGACAGAAAAGTCACTTTGAAAGAATGAAAGAAAGATACTTAGGTGCTGGGGTCTTTAAGAAGCCCTTTATAAAGAAGTGTTATTCTGAAGGAACAATATACATCTTTGTAAATGAGAGGAAAACCTAAGCACACATTAAAACCATATGAGTGAACTCTGTATATTAAAAAAATAACTAATGCATACATAGTTATTTGTGATAAAAAAAAATTACTTAAAATACTGATTGTCAGTTAAAAAAGTAAGAATTAAGAATAAAAAAAAAAACCTCACACAAATCAAACTTGAAATTAAATTAAAAATAAGCTACGCATCATTCTGACACACAAAGAAGCTTTTCCTCAAAAAACAAAATACTGTAATAAGATAAATTAATTTAAATATATCAACATGAATAAATAACCACAAAATAATTCACATCAAATTTATAATAATTTTTTCCATAATTTTTTTCTTTTTCTGAGTGTCACAAGTTTAAATTTTGATAAATATATATAGAAATTATGAAAAGTAAATGGTTTATTGTATTCTTTCCTGTTGTTCATCAAAGCCCTTTTATCTTCAAAATGGTTACCATTAGTAATTGTTTGTTTATGATGTCAGAGTAACACAGGACATACAATAATTTTTTTGTAATTAATTATATAATTCTGGTATAGAATTAATGATATCTGAACAAAATTAATTTTAGTGAAAAATAAATAATTTTGGATGATATTTTGCAGACTCTATGAAAAATGTATTGTAAATTAAGATTATTACTTTGTAATGCTCTTAGATGATTTTTTTCAATTTGCAATTTTCAAATGTATCTGCACTAATATTACCTTATATATTTAACATATATTAAAACTTCTAAACAAAATGTGAAGTATGCTTTACTATTATTGCTCTCATAACAAAAGACACCAATACCATAGGAACTGAGGAGAACTGCTCATATAAATACATCAGCACAAACAGAAAAAGGCAGCTTTTCCATTAGCAGCTATTATGCAACCTCACTTCAAATTGGTTTTCTGACAGAGGGAACAAAGCATGTGCAAACCTTGCCATTCAAATGTTTTAGGAAAGATTTTATATCTCAGTAAAATGAAAAAGGTATGAGGTTGTCTCAAATTAATGAATATATGTGTGCTTTAATGTTTTCCTCTCATTTGACCCAAAATGTAAGGAACAGAAGAGAACTGTTCTCTTAAAGAAAAGAAGGGAGGAACGATTGAGTTTATAGGTAAATAGAAGGATGTATATCAGGAAGATAAGGGACTACACCCCAATTTCTAGCATGGTCTGAACTGCACAGGCACAACACTAAGACAATCTGGAGTTTTTTTCCAGAAAAAACTAATAAAATGAAACAGTCATTAAGGTATTTTCTTTGTAGTTATGCACAGACAAACCCTCACTTTTTCAGCAATAGAAACCTGGAATCCGTTATAGCTGAAAAGAGGTGCTGTCTGGAAATTTGACATACAGACCTATGTAAAAATAACTTTTCC
Organism: Hoplias malabaricus; assembly: GCF_029633855.1. Classification (NCBI taxonomy): domain Eukaryota; kingdom Metazoa; phylum Chordata; class Actinopteri; order Characiformes; family Erythrinidae; genus Hoplias; species Hoplias malabaricus. Next base: position 23,066,698 of record NC_089804.1, on the reverse strand, counting down.
CCCACAGCACAGCTACATTTGCTCCTGTTCTAAATACGTACAAAAAAAGCATAGGGTATTTGTTATGGGCTGTGATGGAGGGGTTGATAATTGCATATACAACAAGTTTGACAGCACAATTAAAGTCTATGAACACTTAAGCATGAGTGCATGCTCACACACACACATGCACACACGCACGCACACACACATATATTCCTGCCCTTATTATAATACTGCGTGTTGGTCATTTAAATGTAAAGGCCATTACACACCAATCACAACATGAATAAATAAAACATAAATGCAAAATACCACAAACATCTTTAAGCACACGTGTAACTGATATCTTGTTCTTTAAGCATGATTTTACAGAAGCAATTTTTTTTTCCATTCAGTTTCTCTGAATTTTTTAGATATTAATTCAGCCCCTCTGTGTTGTCCCTATTGTTATAAGGCCAACAATGAAGACTACAGATTTACTGTGTACAAATACACATCGAAAAGTACAAGTCTGACTCTATTTTTCATTAGAAATTTTAAGATTTAAGATATGCTCTTTACAACTTGCGAGCATTCTACGGTGCAAAACAGCCTAATCCGTGTCCTGCAGTTTTGATCTGAAATCAATTAATCAATGTAAATTGTGTGTGAATATTTTACATTTTCTATAATTTATTGATGTCACATTTGGTGCGTAATTGCCTTTATGCAGATGTAATGAGTAAAGGTGCCAGTAAACAGAAAGGAAAACAGGATCGGCACCTTAGGGTGGGTTGTTTGTGTGTGTGTGTGTGCGCCTTACTCCATGAAGCAGCTGTTCAGCTCTTTTGTATTTGAGCAGGACATTGCTGTTGGACAAGGGTAGGGGTGTGTGTGTGTGTGTGTGTGTTTCCTATTCAATAAGGCAGCTATCCAGAACCTTATTGAAGCTAAGTTGCAGGCTGTTGTTGGGTAAGATGTGTGCATGTGTGTATTTCTCACTCAGTGAGGCAACTGTCTAGCTCTTTGTTGTATCCAAGCTGGATGGTGCCATTGGGTAAAGGCTGACGAGTGGCGATGATGCCACAGTGCTTTAACAGGTTGAAGCTGTAGGTGGCACTAGCTGTGGGGTCTTTGGGAGGAAAAGGCTTCATGGTGGAGAGGATGAGGGCCAGGCATTCAGCCACATCTTTATTTGGGGCACAAGCCAGAGCAGGAGTGTGACCTGGAGTAAAATGAGTGACGGATAAGGGTTGTGTGTTCATTTCAGTGGGGCAGTAGGGAAGGGGTAGAAAAAGTGCAGAGAATTATAGGTATTGCATCATACTACTAAATGTGTTAAGCCTAAAAATTCCTTAACTTGTTAATACCTACATTTGGACAACTACTTACATATTTTTCAACCCTGGGACTTATGAGATTATGACAAATCTTTTGATGCATCAGTAATAGTTATTGGGCATAAATAAAGAACAGGAGAGCATTCATTTGTATGAAGAACTAACCTTCCTCATCTACAGCGAGTACTGTTGCCCCTCGACTTAATAACACCTCCACCACAGTGGCCAAACCATTTCTTGCAGCAATGTGCAGGGGCCTTGCAGAAGGGAGAGAGAGAAAATGTAAATATCAGGGGGGAAATAAAACAGGAAGAAGTTAACAAGGAATAGTAAGTGTAAAGTAGTGTTTGTAAAAGCCTCACATTTGCAATGCACTGTTTGTTGCATTGATGAGGGAATTGTCATCAATCTCAGCTAGAATCAGTAGTGCACACATCTCATGACTCTGCATAATTAAAGAGAAGGAATGAAATAAAGTTCAATGAATGAATGTATGTATTTATGAACATGTGCATGCACAACAGACCAACAGTCAACAAACATCTTTTCAAAGTTGTTGCTGAGCAGATAATTAAAGCTGTAACAATTTCAACATAAACACAGGTAATTATTTTTTACGGTCATTTTCATTTCTAATGATAAGGAGAAAGCCCATATCCAGTATTAAAAATCAACTCACAGACATAAGGGTACATTACACTACTTGCTGACATGTTCAATTATATGAAAACATCAAATACCTATTGAATGGATTGAAGCACTCTTTGTAATACAAAATTAATTATCAAATATCAGTACCTGATCTCACTAAATGCCCCTATGGCTGAAGATTAAATATGCTATTATGAAAGGTCTACATTACTCTGCTACAGGCCAGGTGCAATGCTGTGTTGTTGTTGATATCTAGCAGTGATAGGTCTGCTTTAGCCTGATGGAGCAGGATCTCTGGAGGAAAAAAAAAAACACAAAATTCAGTCTGTATCTGAACTAAACATACAAATAAATAAATATTAAACATTTTTATAATCCTACATACCAACAGCAGAGGTTTGTCCATTCTCTGCAGCCACCATCAGAGCAGATCGTCCTGAATAATCAACAGAGTTCACTTCTGAGCCCCAGACCAGAACCAATTGCAAACAGGACACTTTCTCTGAATGAGCAGCTGCATGCAGTGGAGTCCTATGGAGAATATACAAAAAAATATAAGCATTAATCTGATCCTTATTACTAGGGATGAATCCTATTTATTATTTTACACGTACCCCTCTTTTCTGAGTGTTAGGAGCTGAATTAATTTTTATTTGAAGGCTTTTTGTTTGAAATCTCAAGTTCCACTTTAAATTCTGCAGTAGCCACATCATGTTTTTAAAAGGAGAAAATACTGACATCTTGCTAGAGATTTACAAGGCATTCTTACCCTGTCATTTAAAATGTGCCCCTGAAAAAAATCTCAGTTTGAAAGGGTATACAGCCGTCCTCCTCTGCTCTACTTGTTTTTGCCAACAACAATTTACACACCCATACCCATAGGAAAAATGGAGGGGTAGGGCTAAGTGATTGGGCTAAAGGTTGTAATGTGATTTACACTTAGAATTCTTTTTCTTGTTTTCAGATTAGTTGAAACAAATTAAATTAATTCAGGTTATTAATTCAGGCTCTAAAGTCAAGGTAAACAATCTTGAATCAGTTTATGCAGTTGTTCCGACAGGACAAATAATCACCTTCCTTTGGCATCTCTGAGGTTGATGATCTCGGTGCCAAACATTTCCACCAGCAACTCAGCAGCAGCATCATGGCCATTAATTCTACAACAGACAAAAATCATCTTCTGCTGTTTACAGCTGTCCATTTATTTGAAAAACAATTGTACGCAGCTATAAAAACAGATAAATACTTACAGTGCACAGTGCAGTGGAGAGAAGGGGTTTCCTTCTTGGATACTTAATGGTTTATGTTCAAGTAAAACTTCCAAACAGTCCTTGTGTCCTGAAAAATATTATAAATATCATAAAAGATGTTTAGAAATCAGAATTTACAATAAAATCTAATTAAATACTTTCGGTAGGTTGTGCTTTACTGCAGACAGCATAGTAAAACGCAAACAGCCGTCAGCAAAATTCATTCATTCATTATCTGTAAGCGCTTATCCAATTCAGGGTCGCGGTGGGTCCAGAGCCTACCTGGAATCATTGGGCGCAAGGTGGGAATACACCCTGGAGGGGGCGCCAGTCCTTCATAGGGCACCACAAACACACACATTCAGACACTCGCACCTACGGTCACTTTTGAGTCACCAATCCACCTGCAACGTGTGTTTTTGGACTGTGGGAGGAAACCGGAGCACCCGGAGGAAATCCACGCAGACACGAGGAGAACACACCAACTCCTCACAGACAGTCACCTGGAGCGGGAATCGAACCCACAACCTCCAGGTCTCTGGAGCTGTGTGACTGCGACACTACCTGTTGCGCCACCGTGCTGCCCGTAGTCGGCAAAATTAACCAGAAAATTCTAAATAAATATACAGCCTTTAGGCTTAGTCCATTTAATACTATGAAAAAGTCCAGCAAATTTTAACAAATTATTATTAATGAAGCAGTACATTTCATAAACAAATTTCACAACAGAAGGCTCAGCTCCAGGACGTGAACTTGCTGCTGTCGTGGTCAGTGATGTTATCTCTGGCTGCACACAGGGGCTCAACTGTGCATGGCAGGGAGTGAAATGAACGCAGGTTCAACTCGAGTCCCCATCTCTGTAGCTACTCGAGATGTTTGACCCCAACTTTTCTTTTTTTCTTTGCTCACAGCATTAGAAATAAACACCAGTTTACTCTGTTGTAAAGCTGAACAGTTACCCACTACAATAAACAACCACCAAAAGATATGGTGATTCCTCATTCCCTCACCATGGTAGGCAGCCCAGTGAGATGGGTTGTATCCGCTATAGTCCTGCAGTGTGTCGAGAGGGTCTGACTGAGCAGTCGCCTGCAACAGGATCTTCAACAGCTCAGAGTGTCCACAGGATGCAGCGCAGTGGAGAGCTGTTCGACCACGAACATCTCTACACAGCACAGAAGAGCCATGATCTAGAAGCGCAGATACACACTCCTCACTGCCCATTACAGCCTGAGGAGAAGACAGACACAGAGTACAGAAACTGAACAAAAAGACTAAATAATAACATCAATACTACTGGACAGAACTGATCAAATTCAGCAGGGCAAAATATCTAATTGTAATTCAAACCAATATAGCGACAGAAATTTAGTTGCAATCATTTTCTAGAAACTAACATCCAGACCTGTTATTTTTCACGGAGGTGATCAGCATATCCACTTATCTGTGTGTTTGGGTATCAGATGATATTTGAATTAGAATTAAAGCTCTACTATGTATCTTTGGGGCTTTGGAGACTTCTCTGATGGAAAGAAATTTGGAAGAATATTTTGGAATGTAGGATGAGTTACACCCTCCCCAAAGTTGAAGGGAAAAAAAAGGAGCCAAGTTTATGGGAATTGGAGAAGGACAACTTCTCAATTATAAAGGACACACTCACGGCTCTGTGAAGTGCAGTTCTACTCCATTTGTCTCCCGTGTCAGGTTTACTCCCTCTCTCAAGGAGCATGTGAACACAGTCCACATGACAGCCCAGAGTCGCCAACATCAGAGGCGTCCTACACAAACACACCGAGTTAAAAATGTCTGTCAGATTAATTTGAATTTCACAAAAATCAAGAACAAATTATACTAGAGCCTGTCAAATAAGAGACAACTTATAAGAGACTAATCAGGGTTGTACATGGGCATAATGTTAAACTAGCTACAGTTAAATATTCATTCAATGTGTAATGTACAAACCATTTTACAACTCTAGGCCATAAATTTATTTATTTATTTGTTGGACAAGAGTTTAGTCTCACCACAGTTTGTCTAATCTATGAGATGGCATGATTAAGTAACTGAACACCATTCGGAGGATGGCACTTACTGTCCCTGTGCATCCGCGAGGTCGATGAGGTCAGCTTTTTTAGCTCGGCTTATCAGCAAATACAAACAGTCCGTCTGACCTCTGGCAGCTATAAACAAAGCGAGATACAAAGTATATGAATAGTGAGGACACTGTCAAAAGAAGTTTTTTTCCCCCCTTTTCATCTGTCTACATATAACTCACCAATCCATTAATCTATTCTAGCAAATATTTAATGATATTGAGCCACATGATTATTTCTGGATCTCAAATCATTCCAGTGATACCAGATGTAGCCCTATCTCTCCAGAGAATGCTGCATTGCTGGTTTAAAACCCGTCTAGCCGACACTTGGCCTCAGTGATCTTAGGTTCATGCTCAGCTGCTCCAGAGCACACATTTCATTTCACGATTTTCTACAGAATTATCCAGGCTATGTTCCCACAGTGGGTGAATCTTAAGCTGAATTCAATCATTATAAAAGGTCCTCAATCTTTTGGAAGTACAGAAACCAGGAGGCACCATAACATTATGCTCTTCTACAGCTGAAATGATCTAAGTAACTTAAATACAAATAGAACATGCATGCACACCAACTCAAATAACAGATTTGGGTTTCTGATGCTGTGTCAACTTTTAGCATTTAAGCATCTTCACTCCCAGGTCTCAGACACTTAGGTTTTCTCACCTGCTACATGAAGAGGTGTCCTCCTGTGGCGGCGCTCCTTCAGAAAGCAGGACGCTCCATGGCTCAACAACACTTCAACGCAAGAGGCGTGTCCTCTCTGAGCTGCAAGTAACAGAGCTGTGCGTCCTGCAGCGTCTCGAACATCAAGACTCACAAGAGTCTCCGACAGGACCCTCAGGGCTTCACAGTGACCATTATATGCCTGGGAGAGGGAGAGAAGTCAAATTTTGAGCCCCAGGGTCAAGCGACATGGATATGTTGGTCAGTCTATTAAGATATTTTAAACAGATACTTACAGCTAAGTGCAAAGGGCTTACGGGAAAACTACTCTCCACATCACCCAGACAGTTGAAAGACATTTCTAAAAGCTTTATCAAAGTAAAGAAGCAAAAAAAAGAATAAAATATTAAGAAAACATATCATTCATTTGAAAATGTCAGTGCATGATATGCTGTATACCTGATTATATATATGTTTTATACGCAGGTAAACGAGGACAGACACTTCTTTCACACAAATGTTCACCTTAATAAAAGACCCCCTCCAGTGAAACTCACCAACTCCAGATTCTGCTTGTTGCCGTAGGCAGCTGCATAGTGGACAGGACTGAATCCTTTGTTGTTGCGTAAACCTGGCTCAGCCCCATTATCCAACAGATACTCCAAACACCTGCAAACAAAAAGAGGAAATACATTACATCTCACAAAAATCATGCTTACAAAAATGACAAACATTTACAAAAGTATGAACACTCACAGGAGAGCTTCTTTATCTCGCTCATCACTCTGGTGATGGCCAAAGTTGTAGCAATCAACCCTGAGAGGGAAGGAAAAGGGAAAAAAATAAAAAACCTTACCATTTACACAACATGTAAAACTTCAGTTTATAACATTTCACACCGGAATGCTTTCATCAATGATCTAGATCATTCGTCAAAGGTTTACATCGTATTGATCTAAAGACTGCAAACATAAACAAATTACCATTTTGAGAACTTTTGTGTATGATGAAAAATGGTGCAGTTGCTGTACCTGCGGAAGCTTTGTGAAGCAGCTGCATAGTGCAGAGGGCTGCATCCTTTCAAATCCAGAATATTCACCTCAGCTCCAGCACTCACCAGAGCCACTGTGCACTGGTATGTACCATTTGCTGCTGCATAATGCAACGGAGCTCTGGAAAATATGTAAAAGCGTAGACGAAAATAAACCAAAATATAATAACCATACTGCTCCCACCGGGGTGTGTTCCCGCCTTGCGCCCTGGGATTCCGGGAAGGATTCGGATCCACCGCAAACCAAGAGTGGATAAGCTACACTTACAGACTATGAATGAATGATGAATAACTATATTCTGTGAACTGCCACACTGCACTAAATAATTAAAGCTGTAAACAATTAAACAAATCACTTACCTTCCTAACTTATCCTTTCTTGTCAAGTCAGCACCACTGCTCAACAACAAGTTAAGACATTCCACATTCCTGTCAAAATATAAGGGAAAATGACTTTAAAACATCTTCACAACATCCACGTCATATGTTTTTCAATATTATGCTGCATTACAGGTCCAAACAATCAGAGTTTATGAAATGAAAGCTATTAATTGGCCATTTTTTCACCTTTGCTGCAGTAACAGCGTCTACTCTTTTGGGAAACATTTCTTTGTGAACAATTTGTCTGTCACAAGGGCATTTGTGAAATGTTGGATGTTTAATTCCCCCAAAGGTAATGGAACCCTTAAAGTTCCTAAATTCTCCATTTATAAAAGCTTTCTAAATACATTTGTACATAGTGTGTATTAGAAGGGGAAAAAAATGATTCTTGTACCCTCCAGATGCAGCGGCATGTAGGCAGGTCCTCCCCAAGCTATCTGGGGTGTTTATATCAAACCCAGCAGACAACACTTGTTCATTACTCAAAGATGATACAATGCTGTACAGCTGACCTGAAACATGAAAATAATATGCAAGGTAATTTTCTCATATCATGGCTGAGTAAATCAAATAAGACACGTTCAACTAGGAGTGGACAATATGATATTACTGTTATCCTGATAAACTGTCTCAATGTGCATTTTTATTGTGAGAAATTAAAGAACGCAGTTCACAGTTTTTGATGGTATATTTTGTTAAGAAAAAAAAAGCCCTGTAGGTTCTTAAACTTTAAAATGTATATATTATAGATGTAATTGTTTTTAACCTGAGGAGAGTAACTTTCGACAACAGTCTGAAAACCCGTAGAGCACCGCCAAGTGCAATGGGAACATCCCATGAATCCCTTGCCTGGACAGAGAAGGTGGAAAAAGAAAGGCAAAACAAAGCTGCAAATCTGACCATCCCACAGGCAATTTTAGCAATAACTAGAAATTAGCTTGATCAGTTTGAGCAACACTCATTTTAAGGAGGATCTGTAAAAAGAGTTAGACTAATCAACCAATCAGTTCCATCATCTTCATCATTAGTTGTGACATTAAACTTTTTACCTGGCTGTGTCAGCACCATTAGTCATCAGCGTGCTGATGAGCAGCTCGTGGCCGTGCTTAGCAGCAATATGAAGAGGAGTATTGCCATATTTATCAACACAATCTATCTCCCCACCTACAACAGGAAAAAGAAAGAAAACAACACACACACACATTTGAATTTGCACTATGTGAGTTTGCCATATATAGCATCAAAAATTTACCTTAGTCCTCCTTGAACATAATTTCATTATTTACAGCAGTGCAAGTGGATCAACACAGAAGTTATTTTGTCATTTTCCCACAAACAGTAAGTCTCATCCACTTAAGCATGAACCCATGGAGGTTTCAAATTCTTTCCAAAACACCAAGGCATAGGTGTGCCCCCCCCAACTCATACCCACACAAAAAATATATATAAACAGTCATGTTTAAAAAAGTAATAATAAATAAATAAATTTCCTACCATTTTGAATAAGGATCTGGGAACGGGTGAAGCGCCCATGGATGGCGGCCATGTGCAAAGGGCTCTTCCCCTCTTTATTCTGGGGAATAAAAATAACTGAAATCTAAGCCACGATGTACAGGCACATTAATGTCACAGAGCTTTAAATAAACATATTGAATTTTCCTTTAAATCAACACTTGTAAAATAACGACATAAAACCAAACATAACATACGCATACATTTTGAGTAAGAAACATAAAACATATAAAAGACAGTGACCCAGTTTTAGACACAAGGTAAAAACCTGTTGGGCCATGGTTTACCATTCCCCACAGCTTGTGTCTAAAACTGGACCATCATCATTTATATAAGGGCTAATCTTGAGACACCCTGCACAATAATATAATAGTGCTTCTATTAACACAACTAGCAGACTTGCATAGGGATATAGGCCCAGTGTAATAAGAAATGAATGATGCATTGACTAATAAATATCATTCAGAGTTTTTTGTTTGACCTGCATGTTGACATCTGCGCCGTTGTTGACGAGCAGCTCAAGACACAGAGCTCCATTGGTGGAGACGGCGGCAAGGTGCAGGGGGCTGCAGCCTCGGAAATTTGGCTGATTCACATTGGCCCCACGGTTCACCAGCTCCGTCGCTACGGCCTCCTGTCCGTTATAACAGGCCATGTGCAGAGAAGTGTTCCCAAAGGCATTCGGTTCATCAATCTGTTTGAGGAAAATGATCAAATAAAAGAATGAAAAACGAATAATATCATTTCTGTTTCAACCACTTTCCAGAAAACCCAAGAGCTCAAATAAATCACTCGGGCACAAAAAAGCAACACATTTCTAAAGCAGAAATAAGGTTTTTACAAAGTTATATCTTTCAACATCTTATAATACTTCTTAATATTAGTGCATTCTCTCTATTTGGAGACAAAATGCAAAGTAATAAAGTTAACAATGATGATATTTTCCATAAGAGGCTCAGTATATTTTTCTCCCAGCATACCAATAGTTAACTGTTTAACTTTGCATCTCAAAAAAGAAAATCACTGCAAAATAGTGTATGTGCTACATCAGGCTGCAATACATAAAGTATATCACGATTTTATTTACCTCAGCTCCAAGACGAAGAAGGTACTTTACCATGTCGATGTGCCCATTAATAGCAGCCACATGCAGAGGGGTATAACCTCTCTTATCTTTACACACCACATCAGCGTTACGGGACACCAGGAGCTTCACAATCTCCAAGTGTCCTATATAGAAAACAACAACAGAAAATATATATTTTTCAACATAACAATAAAAACATATTAAACAAAACTCTACCCTTTATATTCATAATTATCTCCATCTATTTAGGCTGTATGTTAAAGGAGACAATCAGTACAGTTATTCATAAATATTGTATCACAAAGAAGAATTCAAAGCTTTGTACCATTTACAGTATTAGCCATACATCATTTTAATTTGCATAAATACATGTGTCTTGTCCAAAAGCCAGGATAGCAACAGGCCTTTTTAATAATATATACTGTGAATATCTTCTCCTCTAATAAATGACTGATACAGAGTTTTTTATACTGTTAAAAGTTTTTCAATAAAGACATAGAATGAAAATAAATAAGTAATGAGTTTATTTTTCACTGATAGCACACAGTGTTATTACTATATATTTAGTGGTAATTAACTTGTAACTGAGTAAGGGGTAGAAGTTGTATTTTAATTGTTATCCCAACAATGCTCTTCACAAAGTGTCCAAGGTTAAAAAAAAAGTTAATATACTGCTCTAGTTTAACAGTAACAGTATTTTCTCTTTTGTCATTCTCAAGAAAATACATAACCCAACACTGCATAGAGACTGCAACCCATCTAGACAGGGGAGACATTTGGCCAACAATAGCACAATTAAATCCCACATTTTGCACCACACAGAAGTAAAATTATAACCTCCATCCAAGAAAAGAATAAAACTGCCTACGCAATGCTACAGAAAGCCCATAATCAGAAACACGGGAAAGGATACAAACATGTCGAAACAAAACTCAACCAAGGTAAATGTACGCATTACATTTTTCACCAAGGCTTTCCTTTCCTTGACACTCAAAAGTGTTTAATGTCAATTTAAAGAACATTTTTAAATAGAAGAATCAACATTTTTTAGCCTCTGGTTATATACAGCGTAGTTTATTGCATAATTCGAAAGACCAAATGTTTGTTTTTACCGTTTCCATGTAAATGATCTTAATAGAATCATCACTGTAACGTTTCTCAATTAATCAGTTATATTAAACAATCAATTCTGAGTGAGAAATTTTTTTTAAATAAATAAATAAATAAATAACATCACTGAAAAGGTAATAACTAGCTATACCCAGATAAGCAGCCCAATGGATAGCCTGCCGGTCCTTTTTGTCACTGGCACTCAAGTTGGCCCCTTTGTTCAGGAGCAAGGTCACCATCTTAAGGGGCAAAATGGATAATTAAGACACAGATGTAAGAGAAAGTGTGAGTAAGGCAGGCATTATTCATTTGTTCGTTTTGTGTGTATGACACCAGATTTATTTATATATGTACTTTTATTTATACCTTTATTTATTATGTGCCCACAAGAGCAATGTTATGAACCCATATTTAGGCTTTTCTGGCACTGTAAAGGGAATATTCTGGAAGAGTGAGTACATCACTAAATTTGATTATTATTGCAGCATGACTGCTTATTTAAAATTTATTTCAAATTTCCTCCAAGATTCTTCTTCAAGTTATGAATCAAATGACACCTGGTGGCCTGGATATATCAGAGATTCTGTATTAAAAATATTTTAAACATGGCCACCCTCATATCATATGTGAGACCTGCACCATTTTCACAGATTACGTCTTCATTCTTATATAAATAATAAATATAGAAAATATTTAAATAAATAAACACACATTGCTTTTTAAAATGTTTTTCATTCTGGTTGTTTACCTCAGTGTGTCCACTGTAGGCTGCATGGTGCAAGGCTGTTCTCCCATTCCGATCCGCCACATTCAGGCTGTTTAACAGTGGGATGAGTGTCTCGGCACATCTCAGCGCTCTGTTTGCAGCAGCGACATGCAGCGGTGTCTGCCAGAGTCTGTCTCGAGCGTTCACCTCAGCACCATGCCTCAGCAGCATACTCACTGCCTTCTGAATACAAATAAGAGAACAGAGCACAGGGAGAAGATCAAATGTATTAAAATTCCCAATGCATCAAAAACGTGACTGAAGCAAAAATAAAAATGCTACTTAATAAAACTCTTCAGTCCACATGAAGCGATGCAGCTATTACCTGAGCTTATTATGTGGATATTTAATTCCACACTGCAACTATTTGTCAGCTCTTTTTAGAAACAGTGAATTTTCATAAACTCACTGGAAAAAAATGCAGAAAGGAAACTGTCCTTACCTCATTCCTCGAGGCAGCCGCTCGATGCAATGGAGTCAGCCACCCTTGGTCCTTAACATTAACACTAGCACCTAAATAAAAACATTTAAAAAGACATCCAGTTCTTAAAAAAAACAGGTAGAAAAAAAAGTATGACTGCTTTTAGTCTTATTTACAGGTGCATCTCAATAAATTAGAAAATCATCAAAAAGCTTTCAGTAATTCATTTCAAAAACTAAAACTCATTATATAGACTCATTACAAACAGAACAATTTATTTGAAGCATTTATTTCCTTTAAATGTTGATGATTATGACTTACAGCCAATGAAAACCCAAAAGTCATTATCTCAGAAAAATGAGAATAATCAACACAAAACACCGGCAAATGTTTTCTAAGCCTTTAAAATGATCCCTTAATCTGGTTCCAGGTTCCAGTTACTGGAAATGTCCTGATTTTAGAGATGAGACTTCATTAAAAACTTTTTGCCATTATTCAGATCGATGTTTGTGACCCAGAACTAACCACCCAACATCACCTGAGCTCAGTAAAGTTCTCATGACTGAATTCCATCAAATCCTCACAGGAATGTTACAACATTTAGTCTAAAGCCTCCACAGAAAAGTAAAGATTGTTACAGCAGCAGACAAGGGATAAATTACCACTTAATACTCTTTATTTCAGAAGATATTCTAAAATAATTATCGTCCATATACAGTGTACTACTCAGAAAGGCAAATTGGATTTTGAGGGCACTACATTCTCCCAGAGCACACATGTAATTTATAATAAATACAGAACATGAGCAGAAAGTGGACAAAAATACATTGTGAATTGCTTTGATACAAAGCAAAAGTATCATCACTTGTGTTTCCACATCTCATGTTTAAATGTAAGCAAACAACATTATAATAACCCCAAAAATGCAAGCAAAGTTTGCTTGCATACTTAAACATGGCTCAGCCATTCACAGGTGTCTGTTTATGCAACCAGTGCCGACACATTTTAACGATGACTAACTGTCCGAATTAACCCACGTTTCTAGCTCTACATAGTGAACTAAATAGCGTCTCACTATATAACACAATACAAATGAGGAATTAGGGAGCCATTTCAGTCTCAGCCATGGTCTTTCCTGTGGCTTTAAATAAAGAACACTTATGTGACACATTCTGCCCATACCTGATTTGATGAGGAGGTCCATGATGCGGACATCACCCAAACAAGCAGCAGCATGCAAAGGGGAACGGCGTTCTTGGTCCTGTCACAACAAACAGTTCTCAGTTTATATTTTATTTCACCTTTGATATCTGATAAGATTCTGACTCTCATTCATATTAAATGTTTTGTTTTGAGGGGATTTAAGGATCAGAGAGCAGCGAGGCTGTAGACAAGTAATCCACTGATTATTTTCATGACTAATAACTCAGTATTTACTGCCTCAATACCTAGTGAGCAGATTTTGCTAGTATCAAATTATATTTCATTTTTACTAGTTTTACTTGTGTCAAGTCACAGTTCAATGGTAAAAATGATGGCTTTGTTATTTTTTTGGTACATCTGGGTGAATTTTTAAATTAATCAAGTCATTTTGAAATCCCTAGTCAGAAACTAATAATCTCATATAGGTAAAAGATTTCAACCTCAATTTTAAAAATGATAAAAATCTTTAAAGCTCAACAACAGAAGTATTTTACTTGACAGTAAGCTATGCAAAAATGTGATAGTTGGATACCTACCAGTGCATTGACATCATCTTTCTTGTGCAATATAAACTTCACCTCTTCTACATTTCGGCTGAATATTGCCTGGACCAGGGGTGTCTAAAATAGAACAGGTTCGTATTATACATCACTTCCTCTGCTACAATTCAATGTCAGTATTTTGTGTGTCCCAAATTTCAAATTCACTTCTGGGATATAGGCTTATTGGGGGGAAAATAAATAAATAAATAAATAAATATATACATATACATATATATATATATATATATATATATATATATATATATATATATATATATATATATATATTAGTTTACATGTTCTACTACACACAGGGTGCCAATCATCCTTGTTCGTAGGGTTTTGCATATGAATTAAATGTCATTAGCACTTAAAGAATACCAAACAACTGCAGGGTTTTTTTTTTTTTGTTTGTTTTTTTTTTTTTTTTAAAGAAAGCAGATTTTCTTCCTGGTTATCTACATTTAAATAAAAAAAAAACAGTTTATTAAATGTTGACTAAAGCAATGTAGGATTATTGGGACATTGAGGATATCGAGTTATACTTGTGGATTCTTCTTTGTTAAAAGATTGTGATAAATATCTTTTAGTATCATAATATATATTATTTTTGCCACATCGCCCATCCTTGCTGTACCACTTAAGGGGGAACGACATTTTAGAAAGGCACATTCGCATAAAAGTTGGCAAAGAAGCAGCAGAATTGGAAAAACAAATGCACACAATCCAACAATATTTAAATATAAAGATGTAAAGATACACAAAATGTAGTCTAACGCTTAATTTTAACCCGGCGAGCTCCTAATTCTACAAATGTTTAGGGCTCTTGTATGCTAACGTTAGTAACTGTTAACGTTAGGTCGAGTTGCTAGCTACGTTAGGTTCAAAGCCTGTTTTAAACCAAAAATATAAATAATTCACTAAACAGGTATGATTATATATTCTAAAGCTATAAGGTTGGAAATGCATCAGATAGAAATAGTACATGTGAAATAACGTTGTACGTTAGCTAATGTAATTGTTTGCGTCAATGCTTGTAATTTTTCGTTCCACCTTAAATGCTGCTGCGGTTATGTTCTGGCTCCTGATCCGACAGAATGTAAATGGTTCAGTATTTAAGGTGGAACCGAAAATTCGATCAAGAAGCCAGCGAGAAAGCAAAGGAAGAACGAATACGAATTTATGTGTAAATTTAAATGCTTTAAAATTAACTTAGCTTCTAAAAATATATCAAAAATGTGTATATGAACACTAATAAGCTTAGAAAAAAAGAAGATTCTAGCACACCCAAGCCAGGGATAAAGCAAACGAAGGAGGTGCAAAAATAAATGCGGCACACATTTAAACCATTTGTTTTAATTAAATACCTGGTCTATTATGTTTAGTATTCCCATCTCCCCAAAATCAGTCAGGTCGAAGCTCCTTCATTAGGCCACAATAGAGTGAGGCGACAATATTTTCTCGTTTTATTTTTGTTTTATTCTCAGGGAATCGGCCAACCGCACGTCCTTACGCACTCGCCGCTGTTTATTGCTCATAGAGTCAACAGCGGCATCTCTTGGCGGTTTAGTGAATTCCGTTGATTTAAGGGGCATTCAGACCATAGTTATTATTAACTTTAGTTTTATTAACGGCTTTTAGGCTTTAACGGCTTATTAGACTTTAACCAGGGGGAATTCAGAGAAAAAAAACCAGATGATCCATCATCCAAAACATACCTGCTCCGTGTTGTCCTATTAGGGTCCTGGATAAAAGAGTGAAAGTGGGGCTAACAAATTATGCCGAGCAACAGATGGATTACAGCCAGAAACTGTACAAAATATACACAGTTATTTTATGTGGAGCTGATAACATGGACAATAAGTGTAAAGCAAGAAATTAGTTGTAATGCTATGGCTGATGTATGTATGAGTGTATGTTAATAAATCTGGAATGCAGTAATGTAAGTGGGCGGGGCCACGGGAACGTGTAATAACGTCACCAAAGGTGGGTGGAGACCGTGGCGTCACACGGCCGGCCGTTAGCACTGTTAGTATGGACTCGGTGTATTCGGTGTCCTGTACAAGTCGTTTGGTTATAAGATTAATATGATAATCACATAGGGACACGTTGTTGGCTCTTTTGAATAAAGGAATCTGACTTTTTCTGAGCTTTAAAAGACGCGTTTTCCTATAAAACAGGTTCCTTTTCTCAGCTGCTTCGTTAGCTCCAGCCGCTAGCTAAGGTTAAGGGTTTCAAGAGGGGAAAATATGAGCTTTTCCACTTTCCATTCATTTATTTTCTTTCTTTCAGTCCAGTGCTCTTTCTGCGCGTCATATTTATGTTTTTCTTCGGTACACAACGGTTCACAATGTTTGTGACCACCTAAACGATTTAAAACGCTGCTTTAGGGTTATCGTAAACAAGCTGAAAAGTAGTAGGATACTGAAATAAATAGTTATTTCGCCGGTAATGTCTGGATATTTTCGTCTTCAAACACTTGAGTCAGGTTTTAAATGGCTCTCCGTTTGGGCACAGGGCGTTTATCCAAAAGCTTCTTAAATATCTCTTCTAACTTTATGCGACACAGAGTCCAGGAACAGCCAATCAGGTGAGTAGAATTTTCCATTCCACCTTAAAAAAAGGCAGTTATTACATTCTGGGGCTTCAGAACATAGCTACATCTTAAAAGCACTGACAGGTGAAGGGGATACAATTGATTGCGGTTACAGTGGCTCCTGCCAAGGAATGGTGTATATACAACTGTTAGGAGGTAATTTGTGGTACTCACCTGTCAAAATTTCAGTTCTGTGTTGTTGTTTTTTGGTGTATACTTAAGATGCAAATTGCCACAGACGTGTGTATGTATGTATATTTATGTATGTGTTATGTATAAGCACTTGTGCCGATTGTATCTTAATTGAAATGCTTACAGGACTCACGGCTATACTTTAAAATGCGAAAGTTCTGAAATAAAGTGCTGAGACGAACCTGTAAAAGGCAAACCCTGACAAAATAAAAGATAAAGGCCTAACTATTACTACTATTTCTGTAGTAAACATTACTAGGCTGTTCGCCTCTTACAGTGGTGCAATGTTCTACAGTTTGCTCAGAGATACTTTTTGTAGTACTTTGTCACAAATATTCATATTGCCATGTTTTATTTCAACATATTATAGCCACCTAATGTGTTATCTTTGTTTTATAGACACCTTGCAGCATGTGGAGTCCTAATGACAAATACCCAAAGATGGATGTACTGCCGGAAACACAGAGCGACACCTTCACCTCCAGCTCGAACTTTCATCAGTTTAGCCAACAAACGAAAACAGTATTCTGAGCGAAGGATCATGGGGTATGTTCATATGTCAGCATGTGACTACTGATGATGATGATGATGATGTCAGTCCCTTTATGAAGCTCCATGTTGCTGCCCTGTAAATGTGTTAATGTAAACATGGCCTAAACACCTCTGTGTGACCTTCTGAGAGCATTACACTGCCCTCTGTATTATAGCCAGTTTAATCTACTTCTAAGACATTCTTGAAGCTAAAGTAACACTGGCACATTGATTCAGAGAAAACTTGGTTCTGGCCCTGTGTTTTCTATTAATGCACAATCTGTTTTGATTATAAAATGAGTAAAAAAGGAATTGTCAGTTCTGTATGGTGCAGTCAGGTTACTATTATTGCTTTTCTTCATCAGGTATTCCATGCAGGAGATGTATGATGTCGTAGCGAATGTAGATGACTATAAACACTTTGTCCCATGGTGTAAAAAATCGGAGACAATAATGAAGAGGGCCGGCCATGCCAAAGCCCATCTGGAGGTTGGTTTTCCACCGGTGATGGAGAGGTACACCTCTATGATCACGAATGTTCGCCCTCACTTAGTCAAAGTAAGCACTGCCAAGCAATGTCTTCGATATTAAACTCTTCATTGATAAATCGGTGGTTATGTGTTCTTCATTTTCAAGCGTTCCTTTTGACTGGAGTAAAATGTTGGAAACGTACAGACTGTTTTCTCACATTCCACTTTTTAGGCCGTGTGCTCAGATGGAAAACTTTTTAACCATTTGGAGACGATATGGCGCTTTAGTCCTGGTATTCCTGGATATCCGAGGACATGCACGGTGGATTTTTCTGTAAGTTTTAATTAAAGGAACTTTTTAATTACATTAAGTGGCTTTCTTTCATACAACTTTTTTTTTTTTAAATAATTTATTTAATGTATTGAATGCTGCTTTTGTTCAATTGCCTTTTATTTTCTGATAAATGTCCTTAAAAAAACAAACTAAAGTTTATTAAATAATTTGATCATTTATAACTATAAAATAATCTTAAATAACATTTATGTAGGTAATGATTCATCACTGTTGTCCTATTTGTTCAAGAAAGAGGTCAATTTTATTGTGGATGCAACAATGAATGAATGGTTTATTGTGTAAACAAAAGAGTTTCATGAACCGAACCTGAGAAGGCGACGTAGTTGAAGTGTAATGATTTTAATGTGTTACTAAACTGTAACCATTTTCTTCTTTTTACAGATATCTTTTGAGTTCCGGTCAATTCTACACTCACAGTTGGCCACGATGTTCTTTGATGAAGTTGTGAAGCAGATGGTTGCTGCCTTTGAGAATCGTGCTGGAAAACTCTATGGCCCTGAGACTCGCATCCCTCGAGAACTCATGTTCCACGAAGTGCATCAGACTTGAGCAAATTACGCTTTGGAGTTCATCTTTCTAGCTGAGATATTTAATATTTCTCATTTTGAGACTGTTGTAAGCATGCATTATAAATATTTAGGATTTATTTTACATGTTTTAAGAAAGTTTATGATTATATTTGCATATTTCATGTGCTCAAAACAATGGTCTTCTGATATAGTGCCATCATCCTTACGTTGATCTCAGAATGAGAAATATGCAATATCTGCTAGATTAAAATGATTTATTTTGCCAAGACTTATTTGTGCAGTGCTGCACAGCAGTTACATATTTTACATGTTTTCTTTTATGTCTATTTTGCTCTGTCAACTTTACGTGAAAAGCAGTGTCCAAATTGAACTACAGCATTTTCATCTTCATTTGTGTCTAGGTTTTTCTTACCTCTGTTCTAATGGTCCTACGACATGCCCTCTCCCAGGGAAATGGGATATTTATGCTTTTTTTTTTTTTTTTTTTTTAATTATTCTGCATCTTGGAGGATTATTGTGGTCAAGCTTTGTGTTTATCTGCATAGCAAACTGGTCCTTTTAACACACGAAGAATGGTCAAAGTATTAAAGCACTAGAGCTTATTTATTTTACCCACTTTCCATCCAGGGATGTGTCGTATGGTTTTATCTTCCTGACATTTGACATTTGGAAAGTAGCAAGCTAAAGGATAAGTGTGCATGTATGATATTGCAGAAAAATATGAAAATCTCAGTACCTTTTATTTGCCAATCTGGATTAGTTATAGCTTCAAGACTTTCTACTGTGAAAATGCTGTAATTACTGTAAAGTGCAATAAGTTAAGATGATAAAATATATTATTTCAACTGTGCTGCTGCTGCCATGTTTGCAAAAAAGATAGTTGCACTGGTTTATAATTTATAATACAAGGTACACGATATGCAAACTAGTTTCGTCACACTGCTATGGCAGTTATTTGGCCAACGTACAATATACAAGTTACTGGCTAGTCCTACTTTATCAAGTGGTCACTTTACGCAGTGCCGAGAGTTGGGTATAAAATCCTCAAGTTTAAAACCTTACTTTTAAAAGTCCAGATAAACTCAGTTATACCAAACAAACATCATCTGCTTCTGTTGCTGAAAAAACTATTCTTGCAGCCAAGTTTACAAAATGTATAGTTTTATTTCTCAAAGGGCATGAATGATAACAATTGTGTGTTAATAAGAAGGGCTCTGTGAATCCCAATCAAAAGGACAAGATCCAAAACTAATGGAAATGGGGGAAACAAGACAATGGAATTGTAACAGTACTTAGATATATATCTAACACTTGTGAGCCTAGGGGGAAATGAGAGATTAAAAAAAGTAATCAGTAAACAGACAAGTGATCTTTAGGGCTTTGTGGCTCATTAAAAGAAAAGGTAAGCAATGGAGGTTAAATAACACTTCAGGCAGATTGTAGAAACACTCTTTCATACAGAGAGGCCTACAGTTTTCACCAACACTTTTAAATCATCATCATCTTTTTTCCATTTCAGGTCGCGGTGACGCTTTTAAATGGAAATACAAATTAGCAAACCTTAAACAGAAGCATGTGTGAATAGCACCTGGGGCTTTTCTCAAGCCAAATACACAATGGACAATCACAAATGCACAAAACCAGATTGTAAAAAAAGGCATATGACTATCAACTCTGGCCGATATGTTTAAGACTAGTCCTAAAATATACAAAAACATACTCTACCACATTTCATTTTAATCCAATCTGTCCAATTAGTCAAGTAGATTTTCACACTAGAACTGTAAATGTAAATTCATGTACATCCAATAATATAAACTATAACTCACAGAGCAACACAGATTATTATGGCCCCTAAGTTCAAGTGTTCTGGAGAATGAGATCTCCGATACTCAGCTGTCATTTAAAGATTTAAGGTAGTGCTAATGTTGTATTTAACGTGGCGCTGATGTTATAGTTCATCGTGAGGTATCTTCAGTGCATGGTCACAAAGGTCTGCAAACACAGTTTTAAAAGAATCAGGTTACACTCTGTCCATTCAAACAGCATCCAGTTTCATTAAGACAGCTCCCATAAAAAAATACAAAGAAATATAAGCAATCTTTAAGATAAAAGTAATGTACTGAATGATATTTTACCCGTTCTCTGGCTGCAGAGTCTGTCTTTAACGTTTTCTATTTCATGAGCAAAGAATTCGATTATTTCATCCTCATTCTGTTCAACAATGGTTTCACACTGTGGAGGTAAGAGGAATAAGTTACAGTTAATTCTTGAAAGCATATAATATCTATTAAATACTGGGCATTAATTGCAATCATATATTAATTTAAAATAAACATTTATTACAGAGAATTAATTTAGGAAACACATGCTCTACTGGTAGGATGCTTTTTATCTATATTTTATTAACTATTTTAAAAAGTATTGGTTTATACAACATACACCCAGGAGTTTTAACTGCTCACTGTTCAGAGCAGCATGTTAAAACCATCTCACGCCATCCTGCCCAACACATAACTCATCAGCACATCCACACTATGTGCACTACTCGCAGTTACGTCTAAGCTTTTATTCTGACCCCAAAGCACAGTAGCATTGACACTGAAAAGCTAGAGAAGTTGTGAAGTGTTTGTATACAGTACAAAAATGCAAACACACTGCATATAGGACTCAGTATTATCAGCAATTTCAGGCCTCTGCATGGAATCTTAAAATAATTCCCATATGGATACCAAGGGACTACTGTTTTCTTATAGTAATGGAGGGTTCCATATCTAAACACTGTGGGACCTTTATCATGGCAGTGAGATGTCACAGGGTGGAAAGAGACATTTCCCTCAACAATAAAATCAGTGAGAATTCATTGTCTTACAGCGAACTTTAAGCTGGAGCTGACTCGTGTGTCCAGGCTCACATCGGACAGGTCCAATGATGTTCCGTCACGTGAGGTATGTCTTACGTACGTTTTACGATTAGTAACAGGATCCACTCGTTCACCGTAATCTTTCATTCTCTCACACACCTCCTCCATCAGTTCCAGGAGATTACCCTCCGAACGAGCAAGAGGAACCTAAAATATACAGTGATATATAGAAGGGAATCAGATTTTACAATGCAATAGTTAGAACAAATGGATATTCATAGGTCATAAATGCATTTAAATAGCAGTCTTTTATTAATCATAAGGTATGCATCAAATATTCTGTACTAAGTCTATTTTATATACAGTACTCCCCATGTGGGGGGCACTCTGGGCCAAAAAATATTATTTATTCATCTTGTAGACTGAACTTTACACAATAAACAATAATGAAAGACTTCCATTAAAAATCTTTGCTAAATATTGGTGATAAAAATGACATGATATAAAAATGATAAAAATGTAAATCTCCCACCTCTTTAACTGACTGACTGCCATCTGGATTTATCCGAAAGGAACCTGTTTGGATCATTTTCTTCGGATCTACTTGGGATATGGCCCAATCCATTTCATCAACTAATGCTCTGCAAGCTGAAATTGACCATAAAATAATGGTTAATTGTATACAATATTATTTTAGAATTTAAGAGATTAAAATTAAAGCCTGCAAAGCCTTTTCTCTAAAAATCTACACTTAATACGATAAGCACATGCATCTTTTATTTTAAGTAAATTAGTAAAAACTCCTGTTTATTCTGTTGAAATTATCATTCCTTGTTTGCATTATGTTTAAAAGAATGCACACTGTCTCTAAAGTCTGGGAGTAACTTACAAAATACTTTGACTCTCATTCTTAAATTAAAAATTCAAACGTGTGATACCTCCACACTTGATGTCCTGGCTCTGTCTGGCTCCATGAGCGAAATTATTTAAAAACAGCCATCCACAGAGAAACACGATGCAAAGCTGGTGCCCCATATTCACCTGGACTGAAATAACCACAATAAAGACACATTTTACTGCAGGTTATCCAATAATAATGAACTCTGAGAAACATTCACATCTATCGCAACAAGTTTACATCAAACATTGTAACGCCACGGGACATCAACGCCAAGAAAGCAGTGGTTCGGATTTTCTGAGAGAATTAATTTTACATAAAAGCTTACTTTTCAGTGTAATATCAGCCTCTGGTTAAGAGCTCCACTCACTCCACCGCGATCAATAGAACTGATGACGTAGACAACTCGCTCTTTCTAAAGGTTGACCGAGTAAATGCCTGCAGTTCCAAAGGACCCCGATTGCCGGTGGTATTGTCCCAAATGGCTACAAGCTTCCTATAAAGAATGCACTTGGGCCTCAAGATCAAGATCCCTAACACGAGCGCCCCAGTCTTTTGAGAATTTTAACGATTTAAAAAAACATTAAGTTAATTTTGTGTTTTAAACCATACGTTTAAGGCAGAATTAAATATTTTGACTACAGCACTTGATATTTAAATTTGCAATTTAAAACGTGTGACTTAAGCCTCGAACACAGCTATTTGATATATTGCCATTTAAATATAAATATAAAAGTAAAATGCATTTACTCGTTATAATGACAGAAAAAAGAACTACATAAAACAAATAAAATATCTTGTTTTTAAGGTAAAATGGGAGCAAAATAATGTAAAATCGTGGCAATTTTGAGCTTCCATACAAAACAAATCTATTTATTCTATTTATTAAAATATTTTATATGTGAACATACATCAGAAGTAACTGGATACAGAAGAAAATATGCAAATACCTTTACATAAGCAATGAGACAGGCAAATATAGATTAAGTAAAAATATGTTTTTATTAAGTGCCAGTCCCAGTGCAGGATAGACAGATTTTTTGTCAGCGTTCTTTATTTTTTACATATATAATATAAAATATATACTTCAATAATATCACATAAATATTTTAGTGCATATTTCACATTGCTATGGCGAAGTGAAAATCTACGATCTACAAAATATATTTTTACATTAAATGTCCTGTGGATTGTTTGTAGATCAGTGAATCTGCGAAATAATTGTGCAACCTGACTCGCTCTGACACTCCCGTCCCGTGTGCTGTGCTCATGGAGGGACGATAACATCTGTCCTCTGGAAACGTTAACATGTTTCATTTCTGTAAACAAGCGGTTTTTATGCACAAACGTCAAGCTGTGAAAGCGGACTTCGACGTAAGGTACAGAACAGAAGAATTATTTAACAATATGTGTTTCTTTCTAAAAAGCCAGTGTTTCTTGTTCGCCAGTTTCTATTTGGAATTTCCGTTCTACCTTAAATATTGCCGGAGTTCTTCACCGGTGACTGACATGTCAGAATGGAACTGATGCACCACTTAAGGTGGAAACAGTATAAAACTAGGAAGCTCCTAAAATTGTACACAATTTGTTGAAATATTTAAATGTAATTGAGACCATTATTTAATATATTATTTTTTAAAATTACCGTGTGTAGATTCCTTTATTCTATATCCATTTATTTTATATCCATTTATTTTTACGTGGCCATTTTAAAAATATATATCCCCGGCTGTTGTTACTCTCCTTTTAAAATACATGTCAATGACCTCTATTCTGATTGGCTAAAGCAAACGTTAACGGTTTTTATAACTTCAGTGTGAATGGGCGGGTCTAATGGCCAGGATTGTTAAACATTTTATTAAATTGAATTGAGTGTACTCACTTCAGATTTGTATTTGCAGGTTTGTAAATATATTTACATTATATATTTATTTTGTCTTGTCTCAGAGTGTTTTTTCCGAGTTGCAGCAGTTACTCCACTTCTCAAGCCAGATTGGGTGTTCTTCAGAGGGTAAATGACAAGTATCAACGCTTTCTGGAACAACGTTTTCCTCGATTTTATGTGTATTACCACACTCTCATGAGAGGTAAATATATGCTGATCTTCCAGAAAGACTAAAGCTTTTATTGTTTTTATATTGTAATTACAGGGGCACATACATAGTAGTTCCAGGGGCCTGGAGGTTGTGGGTTCGATTCCAGCTCTGGGTGACTGTCTGTGAGGAGTGTGGTGTGTTCTCCCCGTGTCCGCGTGGGTTTCCTCCGGGTGCTCCGGTTTCCTCCCACAGTCCAAAAACACACGTTGCAGGTGGATTGGCGACTCGAAAGTGTCCGTAGGTGTGAGTGTGTGAGTGAATGTGTGTGTGTCTGTGTTGCCCTGTGAAGGACTGGCGTCCCCTCCAGGGTGTATTCCCGCCTTGCGCCCGATGATTCCAGGTAGGCTCTGGACCCCCCGCAACCCTAAATTGGATAAGCGGTTACAGATAATGGATGGATGGATACATAGTAGTTTCAGAGTTTTTCTGTGAATAGGCTATGTCACACTGGATGGTACTATTTGATGATTTCTGTCATCCTTAATGTCTCAAACCTATGTTTTAGGACTCCAACTCCTCTTTCAAGATGTAAAAGAAGTCAGAAGAATAAAGAGGAGTATGCGAACTAATAACCTCTGCTACAGAGAGCTGCCATATCGGGACATGGAGAGACTACTTCTGGTAAAGTTGTTTTCTCATAGACAGTTTTTTCCAGTTACTTTGGGTGTCTGTAAATAAGCTTGATCCTAAAAAAAAACCAGTTACCAATTCTTCAGTTACTTTACACAAAACTGGATTTGCAGTGGATTTTCAGAACATCAGCAGCATTTTTAAACCACTATGTTGGTTTAAACATGTGGATGAGGGTAAAATTAAAATCAGACCATTTTTAAAATGTCAGATTAACTAGACACTACTAATACAAAGCGGTAAACTTGCAGTGACTCCAAAAAGTATATGTATATATTTGTATGTATATTTTGAAAAAGACCTGCTAGGTGTTCTAAGTTTTTCTGGTAAATGTGGCACTTTAAGTGAAGCTGTAAATTCTCTATCTCCTCTAGTTTCGAAAGGACATGATTAAAGCTGTCCCTTTGTTTGTGATCTCTCTTCCTCCGTTTGCTATTGCTCTGGTCTTCACCCTAATGTGAGTACGTTTGTGTCACCAGATGTGGCTTTTGCTGATGACACTGATGGTAGTTACATGATGACAGTGGTCAACTCTTGATTTTGTGCAGGTGCCTTTTCCCTCGACAGCTTTTGTTCAGCCACTTCTGGACTCCACAGCAGCAGAGAAAGTTTCAGGCCATTACTCAACTGAAGCGTTCAAAATACCAGACAGAGGTTCTGCAGAATGTTGTGTCCACGATTCCTCGTATCAGCGAGTGGCCAAAGCGAACTTTGCTCTTAAACCTCTGTACCAAGGTGCGGGTTCTATGGATTTGTCTAATTTTTATCTTCTGTGTGAGGTAAAGTGTTATTGGGAGCAGAATTGAGGCATCTGCAAATGTTATAAGTCAGTGTCATAGAAATACTGCAGTAACGTCTTTTCGGATTCAGACACTTAAACTCTTGAATATCAACAGATACCAATAATAATTCAATACATTTACATTGTATGCAACTAAGCTTTAAATTAGCTACTTTTAGTTTCTCACTAGAACATTAATAAACTAATAACATGGCTGGTTATTGCTGGATATTACAACTCTTGTTTAAATCTGGCTAAGAATTAAATGAACAAAGTCATGCACTGTTATAGTTATTATACTTGGCCATGGTAATTCAGGCTAGATTTGTTACTCAGTCAGATCAGCTTTGTTTAGATTTTTCTTACATCTGGTCTATTCAGGTTTGTTTGTGAGTACTTTTAAATGTCAATGCTAATTTCTCTGTGACAGATCCAAAGTGGAGCTCATCCCAGTGTTTCTGAGCTCAGTGCAGTTCGTGAAGTCTTCTCTGGTCCTCCGCTGGGAGTCCAGTCTTTGGAACCAGGTCATTTGGTCAGTGTTTGTTTTCTCCATTTATACATCGATGTGCACCATTTCCCAGAGGTTTTTTTTGTGTTTTTTCCTCATCTTTTTTGTCCTTCCCCTTTTACCTCCCCCACCATGTTATTTCTGTTGTCTTTAATCCAGAGATCCCTAGGCTCTCAACTCCCTGTAATTGTGTGGTTGCCCAGTTTCCTGCTGCGAAGGCGGCTCACCACAAAAGCTCTGGACATGCTGTATCTGGACCGAGCTTTAGACTCTTTAGGCCTGGATCAGCTCTGTGAAGAAGAAATCAAAAGGGTTAGACATCATTCTCTTTCAGTAAAATCATCAACATAGTGCTATATTTTCATAAAACATCATGTCCTTAAAGTACCGCAG
This sequence comes from Hoplias malabaricus, assembly GCF_029633855.1. Taxonomy (NCBI): domain Eukaryota; kingdom Metazoa; phylum Chordata; class Actinopteri; order Characiformes; family Erythrinidae; genus Hoplias; species Hoplias malabaricus. The sequence continues at coordinate 23,039,821 of NC_089804.1, read as the reverse complement.
CAGATGTTTTTATACACATATAAAATAAAGATGACCTGATTGCAATTTAAAAACCACTTCTTTCAAAAAGATTTAGACAAATCCTGAGTTTTCTTACAAATATTATTGTATTAACATAGGAACATTATGTAATATTTGTACTTTAAATTACAGCTTCAAAATCATTGTGATGCTTCACTAATAGAGAGAATTGAGCTTTTGTCATTGCAACTCTGGTCTCTATACTGCAGAAAATGCACTATGTAACCTTTGGAGGAAGATAGGAAATCACTTCTCCTCCCTCCCCCTCCCCATTGATTTCAGTAGAGTGCTGTAAAAATGAACTACACCAGTGGGAGCCAAAAAACCCAAATCTTACTTAGTGTTTCTTTAAAGTTTTGCTCCTCTGACTACAGGCGTGTGACCTTCGAGGTCTTGACCCCAGTCGTCTTACCTCCATTCAATGCAGAGATTGGCTTCAACAGTGGCTCCAGCTGTCAACACAGGTCAAAGGTGAGTCAAGTAAACCTCCTCTATTAACATGGGCACACACCACACAACATTTAAAAAACAAATATTGCCACAAGAGCTGGAGAAATATTTTATTGGCTCTCATTTGTGTGCATTCATCAGATAGATCTTCAGGAATATTGTATGTAATATTATAGTCAGATGCTATTATATTCTGTGAATTAGAGCACCTATCATATTGCAGAGATGATCTACTGTACCTCAACCCTGACATGAATTAAGCAGAAAAGATGATGATGATCTACTGTTACCTATTTTTAAGACTAATAATTTATATTATTTAATATCTTGTTTCTACAGTTTTACTTAAATAAATCTGAAATATGAAAATTGACAGCATTGTTATTACAGCATTAAAATTGTCAAACATTAATATTTGTTGGATCCTGATTTTTCTTATTTGATGTTGTTCTTAGAGTCTGAAAACTCACTGCTGCTGCACAGCATGGCAATCTTAACCCTCAACTATCATTCAGAACCAAAGTAAAGGAAGAACTGTGGCCTACTTCACTTTCTCTTGGTTTACAGAAGAGGTTTCATTTCAAATAACCACTTCACTTTAAAGAGTTTACACCACAGACAAGCTATAAAAAGGCCAAATACAAAATCTGTCAGGCCAGTGACTGTTAATAGTCTTTTGAATGTTTGCTGTTTTATGGAAGTATATCAGTGTCAAAATTAAAATGACAATTTGATATGTAAAATGTCCGTTTATTTTTAGGTTTGTGTTGAAATGTGCCATTTGTAGATATAATATAGTCATAAACGAAGAAAGATAGATGTTTACACTTCCACAAATAAATAAAATATGGCTAAATCTTTGCATTTAAGGCTCAAAATGAAATCCCTAATGAATATTGCAAGTGTACTTCGCCTTTTTATTGACTTGTATTTAAAGCTACTGATAAAAAGTGTAACTAAATATTTGATACCTGTAAAAAACAAGACAAATTTAAATGGCTGTGTCAAACTAGATTACTATTATTTTTTGAACCAAAAAGTGCAAGAGTGGGATATTTCCAACCAAATATTTGGATGCAATCATTTCATTTTCATATTAATATACTTTCTCATTATATCCACTTCGACTGTGAAATGTTTTGTAAAATCATGTAAGGCTACATTTGGAACAGGTTACTCACTGATTATTTATTAAAACCAAGACTATTATAGCATTTAGGTTTTGTGGAAGTGAGAATAAATGGGACCATCATAACTATTGGACAGTCTGTTTACTGAAATGTAAAAAACAAATATTGAAATATCAACGTGATTAACCATGCATCTGCCTTTTACTTTCTTTTGCCATCATCAGTGCATTCAGTTTTATACAATGTCTTTGACATATCAACTCTTAATAATTCTGCTGATAAATGCCTGCTGCCTGCAATGACTTTTTTACATGTATTGTTTATTTCAGTTATTAATTGCAGTTTGACCTCAAACCACTGTTTGTTTATCTCAGGTTAATTCTTAAGTTTTATTTTTTTTTATGTTGAAATGCAAATGTATTATACACACATGGGACTTAAAAAATAAATAAATTGTATGTTATGAATTCTCGCCCTTTTCTTGTATATGTTCTCTGTAAAGGTGGGGTGACCAGACGTCCTCTTTTACCCGGACATGTCCACTTTTTTAGACTTAAAAAAATGTCCGGCATTTTGTTTTTCTAGCGCTTACATAGAATTTCGAGAAGTTTCGTTCACAAACTAGTCCCGCCCTCTCCTTCTCCGATTGGTTCGCTTAGTGAGAAGGAGGCGTGGTGAAGTAGCCAAACATTTTCTGATTGGACGGTCTGACTGTAGCGCTACCGTTATTGGTCGATTACCTTCTCTGTAAACATTTAATTGTTCAGTCTGCACGTCAGTAGTCCTTGTTTACGTCAGGCAAAGCTCATGTACCTACCCTCATCTCGAGCAGCTATGCCGAAACGTAAATGTAAGTTCTCGGATGAATTACAAAAGAAATTCCCATGTTTTGTGCAGCAAAGAAAGGTGTAAAGGACCTAAAAGCACACATGGGTTCAGCTAAGCATACAACGACAGCGAGGGGCGTGACCTCATCACCCCCCGCCCGAGACGTGTCCTCTTTTTTACCATTTCAGATCTGGTCACCCTAGTAAAGGGCTTTACATTAGATGTTGGAATCAACCACATGAGGACAGTGAGTTCAGTTCAAATCCACACACTTTCCTCCTCCTACAGTGATACGTCATCTGTGCAGGTTTCAGTTCCCGTTTTCTCTCCCCTCCCTGGATTTACAGCAAAAGTCACCTCAGAGGAGAATTTAAAAAAATTCTGAACACGGCATTTTCTCTGGATATTTTCGCGTGTGTTAATGTAAGTAAACGAGGATGTTTTGTATAAGTCTTTTATCCTTATTCGTTGAGGTAAAACTTATTTCGCCAACTTCTTTTTTTTTCTTAGTTCCACCTTAAATGGTAAGGTTGTTTATATGCAACTTCTGTTTCTTTTAAGGTGGAACGGAAAAATTAAGTCAATTTAAACTTGGTATTTGTTTGTTTCTCTCAAACGATTATAGATTTTTTTTTCAAATAACATTAAGACCGAAATCGGATATTTGGGTAATTTTATCAGATGTTTCTATGCGTTTTGTATTTGTGTACTTTTAATGTACCCCAAAAATTCCCCAACAGATTCATATTTACTTTATTTATTGTTTATCCCACGCTGTTTTTGTAGCTGTGGGTTTAAAACGTTGTGTAAATGAGCCTTGTTCTGATGTTCTGAGGCTGCAAGACCTCAAACTACCATAATCTGGGTCTGAAACGCTGTTTATAACTTCAGTGTGTGTGTGTGTGCAGATCTGTGATAATGTACAGAGGTATAACAAAATACAGAGAATGCAAAACTTACTGTTTAATTAACTGTTTTAGTTTTATGGACTGGGAAGTGAATGTTAGCCTATATTTTGAACCAATAATAGTGTTTAAATGCTACATTCCGGTTCTGTGTAATTTGTTGTGGTTGAATTGAAATTGAAATTGAAAGGAGAAGGAATAAAAAAGGATTGTAAGAGTGTGTGTCTGTGGTGTTGTTTTTGTTTTTTAAGCCAATAATTTGACAGGACTTTACATTGTGCAGCTTAAAAAACTACATTTTAAAATGTAAGATTTGAAAAATATCTGCTTAATTGCAATATGAAGAAGTTGTTTCATGTTATTTTGGTAACTGAGTTAAACTCACCGTGAGTCAGAGTTTTAATCAGATAATGATTACTAAAATGGTTCTTCCTTTCTATTTTCAGCGTACTCTTTGTTCTACTGCCTGATCCAGAGGACAGACTGTGCGTAATAACAGCTACGCTGAGTAATTAATGCATAACATCAGCTAAAGTTTGAGGAACAGTTTTTCATGATGGAGGAAGCATACACAGCTCTGTATCAGGAGTTTCTCCGGCTCCAGGCGCTCTGTTTAAAGCAAGCTGCAATGTTACAGCATCTTACTGAGGCTCTCAGAAGACAACAGGGTAATTGTAATTATACATGGGTAACATGTAAAATATCCTATGCCAATCATGTGGTGTATAGATATGTTTGAAAATAATTAAGATAAGAGAACAAGAAGATATTAATCACCAGAAAACTAAAGAATAGTAACAGAAAAACAGAAAGCTAAAGAAATATAAATTATGTTATTTATACATGTACAAAGAGATTAGACCCCAGGGTTATTGTACACTTTGTTTTGAATGCAGTAAACAGAGCAGTGTGCATTGATATTAGACTTGTTCTAATCCATGAATGCTTTATACTTCATTTGAGAATTAGAGTTAGAATTAGACAATCATATTAATCATATATTTGCATGTGTCTGAGTCTGATACATAAGTAGACAGGAACAATTTGACATGACACATTGGCACAGTGAATGCAAAAGGCTGATGATACAGGAGCATTTAAATGTTTTTGATTAATATAACTGAACTCATATAAGTTTTCTTGTTACAATTCACCCCCTATTAGTTTGTTGTAATAAATCTGTTGTAATTCGGACCTCAGGTCTAACGCCTGTTTCTAACGGAGAACTTGAAGACTTGGTTTCGATCCCAGTCCAGTGCACAGATGATGATCATGAGAACTTGAATTATCCTCATGTTTGTGCTCAAGCCGCTCAAACACAGCCCCTTACACTACACACTGGAGGTATTTTTGCTTTGAAGATTTGATGGCATTTTACCAAACAAGTTTTAGTGAGATGAAGTGCTGATGTTTGTGGTACTGGGTTTAGTTCCATCATTTGAGAGTCTTGGTTCTATTGGTTAACAGTTTTTGAATGGAGATTATAGAAACTAATACAGCTCCAGGGACCTGGAGGTTGTGGGTTCAAGTCCCGCTCTGGGTGACTGTCTGTGAGGAGTGTGGCGTGTTCTCTCTGTGTCTGCGTGGGTTGCCTCCGGGTGACTGTCTGTCAGGAGTGTGGTGTGTTCTCTCTGTGTCTGCGTGGGTTGCCTCCGGGTGACTGTCAGGAGTGTGGTGTGTTCTCTCTGTGTCTGCGTGGGTTTCCTCCAGGTGACTGTCTGTGAGGAGTGTGGTGTGTTCTCCCTGTGTCTGTGTGGGTTTCCTCCGGGTGACTGTCTGTGAGGAGTGTGGTGTGTTCTCTCTGTGTCTGCGTGGGTTTCCTCGGGGTAACTGTCTGTGAGGAGTGTGGTGTGTTCTCCCTGTGTCTGTGTGGGTTTCCTCCGGGTGACTGTCTGTGAGGAGTGTGGTGTGTTCTCCCTGTGTCTGCGTGGGTTGCCTCCGGGTGACTGTCAGGAGTGTGGTGTGTTCTCTCTGTGTCTGCGTGGGTTTCCTCCAGGTGACTGTCTGTGAGGAGTGTGGTGTGTTCTCCCTGTGTCTGTGTGGGTTTCCTCCGGGTGACTGTCTGTGAGGAGTGTGGTGTGTTCTCTCTGTGTCTGCGTGGGTTTCCTCGGGGTAACTGTCTGTGAGGAGTGTGGTGTGTTCTCCCTGTGTCTGTGTGGGTTTCCTCTGGGTGACTGTCTGTGAGGAGTGTGGTGTGTTCTCCCTGTGTCTGCGTGGGTTTCCTTCAGGTGACTGTCTGTGAGGAGTGTGGTGTGTTTTCTCTGTCTGCGTGGGTTTCCTTCGGGTGACTGTCTGTGAGGAGTGTGATGTGTTCTCCCTGTGTCTGCATGGGTTTCCTTCAGGTGACTGTCTGTGAGGAGTGTGGTGTGTTCTCCCTGTGTCTGCATGGGTTTCCTCTGGGTGACTGTCTGTGAGGAGTGTGGTGTGTTCTCCTTGTGTCTGCGTGGGTTTCCTCCGTGTCTGTGAGAAGTGTGGTGTGTTTTCACTGTGTCTGCGTGGGTTTCCTCCGGGTGACTGTCTGTGAGGAGTGTGGTGTGTTCTCCTTGTGTCTGCGTGGGTTTCCTTCGGGTGACTGTCTGTGAGGAGTGTGGTGTGCTCTCCCTGTGTCTGCGTGGGTGTCCTCCGGGTGCTCTGGTCTCCTCCCACTCTCCAAAAGCACACGTTGGTAGGTGGATTGGTGACTAAAATAGGTCCGTTAGTGTGAGTGTGTGAGCGAATATGTGAGTGTGTGCCGCCCTCTGAAAGACTAGCACCCCCTCCAGTGTGTGTTCCTGCCTTGCGCCCAATGATTCCAGGAAGGCTCTGGACCCACCGTGACCCTGAACTGGAAAAGCGTTTACAGACAATGAATGAATGAATGCATTATAGAAACTATACGCAAGAACATGGAATTTACTCATTACAAATGGGGTGCCTGTATTAATTTGTGTGTATGCTGTTTCTCCAAATTAAAGGCAAAATCCACAGTAAAGGTGTTACCTGTTTATATTAGGTTTATCTATATAGGGTTTCTAAGGTAGCCAGCACTTATCTTGTTTCTTACAAAACCTTGTGAATCTTAATTCTACTCTCTCCTTATTTGTTGTGTTTTAGGTAACACAGATATATCTCCAGTCACTGGAGCCATGTATAGTCTACAGCTTGACACAATTCCAGGGGAAACGAGATTAAAAAACCAAGATAAAATGCTGTCTGTGGAATCTCAGACACAGAATGAGGCCCCAGAGTCCAGTATAGTGGAGGAGTTAAGACAAGCAGAGGAAAAATGGCACAGTAGCCAGCCACCAAAACATGCTCGGGTAAATAATAATCACCTTTAGATCTGTGACTTTAACTTCCTTTTTTTCCTTCTGGTGAATAAGCTGACTATTTTTGTCACTTCTAAAAGTAGACACCCTGTATTTCCTGGTATGAAGCTTGAAGACATCCAGATTGGGTTTTTTTCACTTTATTTATTTGAAAATGAAGTTACTTGTTTGTACAATATTCTTTAATCCTAATATTATTTTTTTCTAAAAAGTGCAACTAATTAGATGAAAAAATCAAAATGCTTTGTAGTTCCTGAACGCTAAACGCTAAATATTGGCCACTGGGTGTCAGTATATATGCTGTTTCATAATGTGAAAAGAATAAATGGAGAAAATGATGAATTGCTTCCTTAAACATGTACTCTCTTTTATCCAGAGGCCATGGTCCTCCTCATTTCTAAACAGTGAGATCCTGAGTCAAGCTGGAGGTCTCCAGGTATCGGGGTTCACTCTGCAGTCTCAGGTGTGCGAGTTCTGCCACGCTGTGTTTCCTGGACACACCACTACCGCAGGAGATTTTCTACGCCATCTCACCACGCACACCAGCTGAATTTAATCTCTCTCTCTCTCTCTCTCACTCTCTCTCTCTCTCTCTCTCTCTCTCTCTCTCTCTCACACACTCACACACACACACACACACACAATTCAGAGCCTTCAGCATCAAGCTATATATTTTTACATCAACAACAGATGAGCTCCATTGAAGACCTCTTCATGTTTAATTATGTTGTCTGGATAAAGCTTGATCCTCCTAAATATTAACCCGGCAGAACAAGTAAAGGATTTTCTTAAATTTGATTGAAGCTTAATGGATTTTAAATATTTCCAAAGACTTTTGGAACATTTCTGTAGCTCCCCATTCATTGTAAAAGGTGTAAACTTTGTAAAAATTCTGTTTAAAATATTTAATAGAAAAAAGAGATCAAAGCTTGATTGAGTCAGCGACTGTAAAGTATTTAAGTTGTTCTGCATTTGTACAAAGTTTTGCATTAAACGGAAGTGAATTACAGAGCAGCATGTTTCCTAAGAAGCCGAACACTCCTCCACAAGGTGGCGCAAACACACTACAAAACACCCTCCCACAGTGAAGCAAAGTCAGTATTGAATGGTTACATTTTATTAAAACAAAAAATAAGTTACTTATTATAGGCTTTATGTCATGACCTAAAGGTTTAAAAGATTGTAAACAGACGTTTTCATGAGTGACACACACTCTGAATGAATTCTTGTCTGAGGCTGTTTGTTTTTTCTTTGTGTCTAGCATAAAAAAATAAAAGCATATATTTAAATTAGTTTGAAATAATTGATCATTGATCCCCTGCTGCAGCAATAGCTTTGCTCCAGGAAAGCTTTTCACTAGAAGTTGCAACATTACTGTAGGGATTTGATTGCATACAGCCACATAAACATTAACTGGGTCTGAAACTAGACTAGTTCTTGAACACAAACACCAATCCAACTCATGATAAAGCTGTGGATGGTGCTCGTTCTAAGAGGTGTCTACAAACTCGCTTGAAGTCGACTGGTTCTGACTATTAATTTTAATAATGATGAATAATTGTATTAAAATAATGACATAATCAGCATGATTCATTGCTGTTTTCTTTGTATAAATCACAGGCCTAGGCCATTAGTGCCGTAATGTGAAATAAACAGGGACATTATGTGTTTATGTAATTTTTCAGGAAGATTATTATCATCTTCAGGCCTATTGTCATATTATCACTCTTGTTACCGCAGTCATTTTACCACTGTCATCCTCAGTCATGATGCTCTCGCCCGTGGCCGGTCCAGTCTCTCTATATTTAACCCAGCTATCTCCCGGCCGGTGACGTCAACACAGATCAGGTGTAAACAGCGGACGTCACCGGCCCTCGACAGCCAATGAGAGCAAAGGGAAACACCTGGGTGGCATGCGTGGGCAGGGGAGTGGGAGAGAAAGACATATTTGGACATCAGCTCATATGACATCTCTAAAATGTGAGGGATTAAACAGGAAAAACAGTTTCTACCGTTCTGTACCTTTCTGAGATGTAATGGGACACTTCTGGCATTCAGCCACCAACACTAGTAAAGTCACTGATGGTGAATGATTGATTCTGTCTAACACATCATTTCAAAAGTATTAGTGCACAGTCACTCCAGAAAACACAGTCCCACTGCTCCACAGCCCAGACTTGGGAGGCTTAATACTCCTTTGGCAGACTCTTTGCATAGTGCTTGAAGTGCTGAGGCTCATTTGCCGCTGCTCTAGAGGATCCCATTCTACTGGTGAATGCTTGTTTATGGAGATTGTACATCAACAAAAGGAAAAAACAAAACAAAACAATAAAATACCATTTATTGAGAATATTAAAAAATAAATTATCTGATGCAATTATGTCAACAACAATCTCTACTATGAGACAGAGCAGTGGTGTACAATCTACTGCCATTGAAACCAGTTAAAAACATTATGGTTTTTCCTGTATGTTGGGTTTTACCTGCAGGTACGAAAAGATAAACACAGAAAGATGTCCCCAGGGGTTGACTACAGTTGATGTATGTGTGTTTTATCTTAGTATATTAGTGTTAAAATGTTTTTATATGAATAATATGGGTCAAACAGTTCTCTGACGTCAGGTAGAAGCAGGCTAAGTTTGACCATGTTAGAATCTATTTCTACAGTTTTTCTAAATGTGACTCAGAATTAGCACCTGGTAAAAAGTTATACTTTTAAACTGCAGTTAAACTAAAGTTCTATATTAGTCAGGAGACAGAAACACTGGTTGCTGTTGTTATTAAAAGACATTGAAAGAAAGGGAAACTGTGTATTTACAAGAAACCTTCTTCTGGATTCTTCCTCATTTTAAGTCATTTACTGAATTACAACAGAAACCTATTCTAATAGATGTTTTCTTACCAGTCTTCTTTTTTCTGGAGAATTATTCAAAAGAAATGTCCCAGAGTTCTTCTTTTGTGTCTGTTTCCTTTTCCTAGTGCCAGCTTCTCAACAGCTAGAGACTTTTTTGTGTAATTTCCAGTTAAATACATGTTGATGTGATGAATACCTGGAGATTAAATCAGCTAAAGTCTCGGGCGTTGCACAGTTCTGGAGGTCCTGTGCCATTAATGTCTACTGATGAAATGTGTTCAGCTGTGTGCGTGTTGGGTTGCAACACGTCTTAGGAGAATGGATGTATATCTGCGGAGGGCTGGAGGGTTGTGAGACCTGAGTTGAGCTGCGAGAGAGACTGGAGCTTGATGAGAGTTAAGACTCGTCTTTGGTGATTGTGGGACTCCCGCTCCGGTAGGACGAGCTTAATCCTCGTCTCTCAGACACTTTGCATTCAGTCTCTGCAAAGAGAAGTATGAATTAATACTGAGAAAATAGGATCTTACCATTAAAAATGTAAATAATGAAAGCATAATGAGTTGAATAATTTGAGAAAAATATCTAATTGCAATTTTTCAGTGTAATATTGCAACTATAATCTAAGTTGAGGGCCAAGGGGCTGTTTCACAAATTAGGATTTCTCAGTTAGCCAGATAACTCAATTCCTGTGGAAACCTAAAAAAAAAGTTTATTCATTCATTCATTATCTGTAACACTTATCCAATTCAGGGTCACAGTGGGTCCAGAGCCTACCTGGAATCACTGGGCGCAAGGCAGGAACACACCCTGGAGGAGGCGCTAGTCCTTCACAGGGCGACATACACTCACACCTACGGACACTTTTGAGTCTCCAATCCACCTACCAACGTGTGTTTTTGAACTGTGGGAGGAAACCAGAGCACCCGGAGGAAACCCACGCAGACACAGGGAGAACACACCACACTCCTAACAGACAGTCACCCGGAGCAAACCCATGCAGACACAGAGAGAACACACCACACTCCTCACAGACAGTCACCCAGAGGAAACCCACGCAGACACCGGGAGAACACACCACACTCCTCACAGACAGTCACCCGGAGGAAACCCTCACAGACACAGAGAGAACACACCACACTCCTCACAGACAGTCACCCAGAGGAAACCCACGCAGACACAGGGAGAACACACCACACTCCTTACAGACAGTCACCCGGAGGAAACCCTCACAGACACAGAGAGAACACACCACACTCCTCACAGACAGTCACCCGGAGGAAACCCTCACAGACACAGAGAGAACACACCACACTCCTCACAGACAGTCACCCGGAGCGGGACTCAAACCCACACCCTACAGGTCCCTGGAGCTGTGACAGAGACACTACCTGCTGCACCACTGTGCCACCCATATTGAGGTTTATTCATTAGGATTTTCAACAGAATGCTAATAACAGACTCATTGTCACAACAGAGCAGGGTCACATGTTGATTCATCAAAATAATGTCATTAAAAATGCATTCTGCTGGACTTGTAAGGGCATATTAAAGAGATTCTTCATATATTTATTTATGAAAGACAAGCCATGAAATTGTTCACTGCAGAAATCACATTTCCACTGATCCACAGCCCGAATGTTTCTCTGTAGCGATTATATCTGAATTGACTGATGATAACCGTTGTCTACAAGGGCTTTGACATATTTATGTCTGTGTATTTTACTCTAATAAATTTACAGCTAAGCATCACAAAGATGTACACTGTGAGTGAATGAGTGACAGTGAGTTGAAGTGATGAGCTCATATATACACACACGTTTTCCTGAGTGAGAGAAGGACGGATGTAAGTGAAAGTTGGAGACGTTACAAAACTAACTTTTACTTTTCTCTCATTAAGTGCAAGGAGGGAGAGAGAGAACGAGAGAGGAATTGAGAGAGAGAGAGTGAGAGAAAGAAAGAAAAAAGAAAAAAGAAAGAAAGGGAGAGAAATAAGAGACTGCACCCTTTCCCTGCCCACGTGTTTTATTTTTATTCCGTCTTTCTATGAGTCAATGCGACGCCCTTCTCACTCCCTCCCACTCCTTCGCCCACACTCTCTCTCTCTCTCTCTATCCATCCATCCCGCCTTCCACTCACACATTCTCACAAGCTTTGACGTCAGAGAGGGAGGGGGGAGCTCCAATTTACCGCCCCCACATCACTTCCTGTGGCCCCATCCACCCATACAGCTTTCTTTTTTTTCTCTCTTTCTCTTTTTTTTCATTCTCTCCCTCCCTCTGTTGCTTCCTCTCTAGCATGATCCCCCCATAGCCACAAGCTTTCACAAAGATGTTTGCATCTGAAAGGTCTTCTTCAAAAATGTAGTTTTGAACCTATGTTTTTAAAATACAGACACATTGACCCTGAGGCCATTTCCTATTCAGTAGATTCTCCATCATGTCCCCTTTGCTTTTGTATATAAAGTCTTTTTTTTTTAAAGACTTTTTTTTGTCTCAAACATGGCAAAATATAGCTTTTCTTTACATTAAAGGAACACTAGGTAAGTTCTTTCCCCGTATGCTCCTGGGGCTCCCCCTAGTGTAATTCATTTTTATAGCACTCTGTGAAATCAGTGGCATCAGTTTCAAAGGGAGGGGCCCTCCTTTCAAAAGTTACATAGTGTTGTTTCTGCAGTGGTACGTCCAGAGTACTAAGCACAGTGGCTCTCTTCTCCCTATTACAGGTGAGAAAAGCCTCACTGTGGTTTTAAAGATGTAATTTTAAGGTATACATATACGTAATTAAGGTAGTGCTCCTTTAAATACATTACTTTGCAAAAATCATTCGTTCATCATATCATTTCATTTTCATTTGTGTTATATATTTTCAGTCGACATTTCTGAGGAGATATGAGATAATGCTGTTTCAAAAGAAAGAGGAAAGCCACAAAACTGAAGAAAATGGGATTCCTAAGAACCACACAAGACCCTTCAGATGCACAACACTTAAAGTTTTCATCTATGGGAAAGAGAAGGGAAAATCATGCTCCACCCTCGCTTCAGATCTGAACACATCCACCGCTGTTTGTTTACATCTTTCCACAGTGACGACAAAGAATGTGGAGTTGTCCGGCTGGCTAACTGCCGAAAAGAAATAGACACACACACACACACACACACACAGAATGGACTGGCAGCCTCAGAACCCAGACCTCAACATTACTGAATGCGTAATAGACCTACAACTTTTAAAAGTCACTCCCTGACATTGGTTTGTTTTTATTTTTTATCTCAGAGTCACAAAATAAAATAGTGCTGAAAAGTCTAGTATTCACCTGAAGTCTGTCTCTTCTCTGACCCTAGGCTGACCTTTCCCACGTGGTCACGTGACACCATTCTAGCCAATCGCAGGCCCTCGTCCATGAGCGTTTGCTGCATGAGCTGCCGACTCCAGGAGGCAGGACCGATAGTGTCGGTGAGGGGGCGGGGGGATGAGGAGGAAGGGAGCAACTGTGGGCCTACATCTATCAAACACACACACACACAGTGAAGACACACAGGAACAACAGCATCTTTCTGTAAAAGCCTGTTGAAAGCCATGGAAATTTACAGCAAAAAAGCAACAGAAAATGTCGATGATTTATGGCACATTTTCACGGATTTTAATGGCACAGAAATGCCACGTTTACACTTTTCATTCAAGCACATCGTGACTTACATATACATTCATCATTTTCTGGCATTTGGCAGATATTCTTATTCAAAGCAACTTGCAATGGAGAGCAATGTTGAGACTTGTCCAAGGGCTGTTTCTGTTAAAGCATGGTATTCCTGCCTAAGCTGGGAAATGAACCTAAGTCAGCTGTGTGGAAAGCTGTGGTGTTACCCACTACATCTTTAACCAACCACTGAACCATTACCTTGTGTTAAACTGTCCAGACTCTCTCCTGATAGGCTGTCCTCATCAGCCGCTGGCCTGAGGTTACAGTGGGGAACCGCATCAGAGCCTTTAGGGCCACGTACAGGGTTAATAACATCTGAGTCTGTGATCTGAAAAAATATACTTTTTTTAAAGCCACTCATCACAATCAGATCAAAACTTTTTTCATTCAAAATCATTTTTAAATCATTCAAGCTGCTTTTTTACGACACACAGACGTAACCAGGAACATAGACACCCAAAAACTGTTCAAACATCTGACTGACAGATCCAATGATTAGAAGTTGCCCCCCACATATGTGTTTCACTTCTACTATAACAATTTCTTGGTCTTCTTGGCTTCCAACACTGACACACCACCACATGCTATTCCAGTTAGAAATGGTGGTGTTATTAGATTAATAGTTACTTTTTATGTACATTTTACAAAAAGGTTCTTACTTGTCCCTCACCTCAAATGTAGTCGATCAACCAAGAGAAATTTAGAGAAACAAATCAATGTCAAAAAAAAAGACCAAAGGGTTACAACGTCAAGCGCTGGCCACAGGCGCTCAGGTGGGTGAGAACCACTAATGGAAACTGAATGGAATTCCCCTGATTACATGTAATTCACACTGTGTTGTGTAGTTGCAGCAAAAATACTGTGATTAAACAATGATACGTTAAGTATTTGTGAATGAATAATGTATTTTAGAAGCACTTACCTCAAGTTTTATTCTCTTTGGAGCTGCTGGGTCCGTGGAGGTCGCACTGAGGTCCTCGGGGTTGTTCCTGAGATAACAGTGAGTACATCAACATTCAAAGAATGACAAAGAATGACTGTCATAGCGATTAAGCCCTTACTGCAGATAATGAGGGAACAGCGAGAGAATAGAGTACAAAAACAAGAAAATGCAATAATAGCGAATGAGAAATGTCATTCCTCTTTTAAACATGGCCACCTCCACATGAGGGACCCACTTTATGAAGAATAAATAGGTTAAATCAGGGAATGCAAAGCTTTTCATTCAGCATTTCACAGGGAAATATGTAAATGACTAATAATTCTTTCATGAGTAGCTTTTTGCTTCTTTTTGGTGGTAAAAATGACTAATTGCTCCATTAATATGTTGCTTTGTTGTTTAATTTTTACATTTTTCTGACCTGGTGTGTTTAAGTGTCGAGGTGTAGGCACATTCTCTTGCGACCTGCCGGGCGAGAGAAAACAGCTCCACTCTTCTTAATAAGAGAGCATTGTCCCTGATACAGAACTGAGCAGCTGCTTCATTGATGATCATCTACACAAGAAAATAAAGTATATTAATGTTTATACACACTGTATTTGTCAAGGTGCATATCATCGCTGTCTAATTAAAAACATGTATCCCCCACTTTCTTAACTTTAAATGAAAGTGTAAGTAAAAAGATTTTATTCCAAATAATTTTGGAGCATTTATATTGGTTCTTTCACACAGTGTGAGGGACAACTCCTGTGTTCCAATGATGTAGTAAACTAGAAATTGAAAAAAAATTAAGATACATGTTTTTAATTAGACTTTTTTTTTTAAATAAGCTACTATATTTAAATCTGAGGCTTCTAAGGCAGTATGTGTTAAATCAATCTCTGAATAATTGTATTTAACATAAAATAAACCCCTGTGCATACATCCTGAAGGCTTATTATTCAGTAACAACGATAAAATTACAGGCACAAGATGGAGGCACTGCAGTAAAGCCTCGCCTGATTATAACTCAAACTGAGGAATAATGACTGTTTCAGCCCGGGCTACTGTGTGAATGAAGGCAGTCAGAGCAGTAAGAATGAAGCTCATTTACAGATGTCAGTCTGAAGAGGAAAGTGGCAGTAACAAAGTGTTTACTTCAAATACATCATACCACACAAACATAATACATATATGTGTAGGATTTATAGGACATGGGCCTTTTGAGAATTCATGCAGCAGGAATCAAGTTTCTTAATCACATTTTCCCCCCAAACATCCCACAAATGTTCAAATAATGTAAAAATATAATAAACATTCAATCAACTGGTTCTCCACTGTTTTTGTCCACCATCACATCTCCCTGGGTTCCTTGGGGACTGATGGGGCATGCGGTATATTGGTGGAGCTGAAAGAATCCAGTCAGCGAGGTAACTCTGATTTCCCCTTTTGTTCCTTTCATCTTTGTTACATTTATTTCAGAAAAAAGAGAGATGATCTTAAGACTATCTTACGACTATTGTGATCAGTTCTATTTATCTGAGTGAGTTAGAGTTATAGCCGCTACATGTTTTAATACCAATAGAGCAGAATTAGTGCTTGTTTACTGGTTATTCAACAAAGTGCTGAATAATTCTTATTGTATTTATAGTTTTTGGTGGCTTTCTCATGAACAGAAATTCTGTACCTTTAAAGTACCCTGAATAACACTGAAACACTCAATATATAGACTGCTGTTTGACCACATAAATCACAGTATTTACATATTTTACTTCTGGACTAGTCTCTAATTCTCAGGCTAAAATTATTGATAAAATATTCATATTTTATTTTACCAAATAGATTATTGTTTATGTATAGCTTTGGGACTATTTAGATGTGGTATGTATGTTCAATACACTACCTCGTGATGCGTGAGCTGTTTGCCCTCTCTCCTCTTGGAGTCGAAGCGTCCGTAGATGAGGCTGTACTTGCGGATCTCCTCTTCTTTGCTCTTGTCGTTGGGCTCCAAGTTGAAGATGTGGCCCACCGTCTTTGCTAGCTTCTTGTTGAGCCTGAGGAGAGTGTTGACCTCGCCGGGCTCAGCCTGGGGCAGGGTCCTGAGGAGCCTGTCTACACTCTCACACACGGCTCGCACCGTCTCAGACTCCAGGTGACCTCCCGGCCAAGGTGAGGCGGCAGTAGACGAGGAGGAGGAGGATGAAGATGTGGGCGGGGTGGAGAGGCCGAGGGGCCGAGAGTGAGCTGTGAGAGGCAGGGGAGGGCTGGGGTGGTCTTCTTCAGCTACTACACTTCCGTCTAAATCTGGGCTGAGCCAGTGAGGCTCCATGGGGCTCAGCTTATCTCGATAAATATGATCTTGTGGTAGAGGAGAAGCTTGAGAGCAGGGGCTTCGGGGACTTCCATTATCTCTTAGAGGTGTGAGACAGGCTCCTTGATCCTCTCTGTCACACGGAGACCCTGGCTGACCATTGCTTAACGACTTTCTGGACCCTGAGATGCCCGTTCCTCCAGTGCTCTCTATCTTAAAAAGTGGGATTCCTCCAGGAGCCACATTTGTTGACAGAGGCTGGTTGAAGACCGTCGGATTGGACGCCCAGTCTCTCAGGGCTTTCTGCAATCTGCGGACATGCAAAGGCTTGGTCGCCATGCCAACCAAGGCCATAATCTCCAGAAACTCCTCCTCTCCAGCCTCGCACAGCTGCTGCACATCGTCGCCTCCCTGCTGGATGAATGTGTCATAGTACATCAGCAGATTTGCCCTCTGTAACACTCGATACAGCTGCAACTCGCCGAGAGTCCGCGGGAGGGACATGGTGGGACACGATAACTGGACGGAGCATAAGCATAAATTCAATATTAAAAGAAACCCAACAAGTACAACTGTTATGGCTCAAAAAAAGCGCTCCCTCCCTCCATCTATTTATTTGTTTGTTTGTTTGTTTGTTTGTTTCTATGTTCCTATCTAGCTACATAAGTTGAACACAGGAGATGTTATTCATATTGAGTGCAACCTTCATGAAATACGGACCAATAAAGATGCTCCAAAATGACTACCAATAAATCTCTGCACGTTGGTTTACTTTAGGGGTCAACAAAGTTATGGCCTTCTCGTGTAGAGCCACCAGAGGATACACTTCTACACATTTTAACGCACTGCTAGTTGTAACATATTGAAAACATTTGTGGCTTGTGCAAAGTATTACATCCCAGTATATAACTTATGGGTTATGTTTTTGCTAACATCCATAAAAATGGCATATTTTATTCCTGTGTTAGATGTGTTAACTTGTGTTTACTTTGAAAAATCCACAAAAAGATGTTAGCTTAACCACATTTCGTTTTTTCTGATATGTGGGCGGGAGCAAATTCCTAAAAACTAGTGATCAAGAGACCATGACACTGCAGCACTAAACACTGTGTGGGTGCATGACAAATAAATGTTCATCAGGGACATATAAGGCCCTTCTTAGATGCAAAAATACAGAACTACACCATTAAAAAAAAGAATTTCCACCTATTTTTCTGCTAAACTTAAGCATAATTCAGTGGCTGAGATACAGAAAGTTTGATAGTAGGGAAACTTGTGAACTCTAGTTTCTTTATAGTTGTGGAGAATAGAACCAGATTTATTCATTTCTACATAACAATATAACACTTAATTAAATTTTCCACAACTTTAATGTGAGAGAGCCTTTTTTAGAGACATTAAGCTCTTCAGACGTCCGGTTCCATTGACCACCACTGTAAACAAGTCTGACTCAGTAAGTTCCTCAAAACCAAAACCCAGTCTATGTCACTTTGTATCCTCATTTTACCTGTTCTGTTGTTATTACGACACACAAAAAGTGCATTCTACTTTAAAAAGCAACATCATATAAGTGATAGAAATCACAGTGGTCACAAAATACGTACTATTCCCTCAATTAGCTCTCATTCTAATCTTATTATTTAACATTATGGGGCAGATTTACTGACTAAATCTGAGCTTAAGCCTGGACTAAGAAGAACTTCCTGTGATGAATCACACCTTACAACCCAATTAAATCTAAGAATAGGATTAAACTATGTCTGAGGTTTTAATCATACTAAGTTGAATGAGCCCTGTTAAGACACCAATGAGCCAGCTGTTTTTCTAAGACGATGCTGAATATAGGCTGTGGGTTTTGCACATATCTGTGTGACACGTATAAGACCAATGTATGGACAAATGTTTCTGGGCGTCTGCTTGTCCAGCACTTTTTTCTACATGAACTGTATTGATTAGAGCTTTGTTTCTCTTTTGCTGCATTGACAGTTTCAGCTCTTTAAATTACATCAGATGGTAGAACATTGCTGTGAGGATTTAATGGCATTCAGCCATGAGGATATTCTATCAGTGAGATCAAGTAGTGATACTGGATGATTAGTCCTGCATCACAAATCACCCCATAGGTATTGGATGGTGCTCCATCACTGCTTTAGAGCCCAGTGCTGAGGGCTTTGTGCCCCTCTGACTGGCGTATTGCACTGGGTATGGTGACCATAAGCTCATGTAAGTCCTGTTTCATTACGTGCTTCCCTGTAGAGATATTACAAGCTGTGATTCCACAATAGAACCTGTGTGCCTGCAACCGGTGCACATTAAAGTAACTTAATACTGGCATACTAAGGACTGTCTACAAACTTTTGGACAGAGTAAGGTTACATTGGTAAGGCATGGATGATTAAGAGCAACAAGTTTGGAATTTCATGGAAACAAGCTATGAATGGTAAATGTCAATAGAGTATTAAACCTAATCACAATAACAATAATAACGTTAATATATATATATAAATAGTATTTTAGGGGGGTTGTTTTATTAATATTTTACAATAAGGAGGGTTTTTTTATCAGAGATTTTTTAACAAAATATATTTTAATGGTCAGACCCATGTCAGAGACCCTCTCCATGGAGCATAAACAAAAACATATTTTAAGCTGTTAGTGGGTAATGTTAATACAGCGTTAAAGAATAATATGAAAAATAAGAATGCTGGGCTCGGAGGTGTGTTTTCTTACCTCACGAAGTCAGGAACTTGGAAGTTGAATTTCGAGGCGCCTTCTCCTCTTTCCTCGGCAACTCGTTTCTTTTTTATTAAAACCTCGCCTTTTACTGAACTCGTCGCTGTTTTCATGTAAATCCTTCACATTTCAAAAAAGAAGGTAGTGTATATTCGGTACCAGAGAGAAACGCAGAGTGAGTGGGTGTTAAATCGTCAGTTACGAGGTTTTAACATGGTTACAGAAGTCCAGATAAAAGGTAAAAATGCTCTGAGACTGAGTATGTGTGTGTCCCTGCCTCCTCCTGCAGTGTATGTGTCTGAGAGAAATGGTTTGTGTGTGTGTGTGTGTGTGTGTTGTTAATGAGAGTCTTTTCGCTGGTGGTGTGGGCGAGAGAAAACTGTGGGCGGACTGCGGCACGCCATCTGACCGAAAAAGAGCTTTCCTCTCCCGGCTTACAGCGCCTCGGAGAGCCGGGAGGGTGGAGGAGTGTGGACGGGGTTTCACAGCGTCGTTTTTTTTTTTTTGGTTACATTTCTGCCCACTTCCGGCCACTTTAACACGTCAAATAAAAGGGTGATTCCATGGTTGAAGGTGCCATCAGTACATCACGAATTTGCATATAATTTGCTTAGGATAAGGATTTTATTATGTGTCTTCACGAGGTGTCCACCTACCGAGCGAGATAATGGACTCATTGTTCCTCGATTAGTGTCATAACTGACATTATTGTTGGCCTGGCTTTGTGTGTCAGAATAACGGCTACAGCAGTTTTCTAAAACTAATAATCCTGAAGAAGACAAGAAATTATTTCAAAATATTAGGAAAACAGTGTTGTTACATTGTAAGATAAATGAACAAGCAACAAATAACTTGTCATCAGTGGGGAAAAGAGTAAATGGAGTCCTAATCACTTCTGTCACTGTCTTGATTTTGAGTATTTCACCGTTTTATGTGATGTAACACATTCTCATATTTGCATATATCAGACATTAGCTTACAGTTTATGTCCACTCATTCTCGATAAATGTAAGAGTGTTTCAACCTGGCCTACTTTCAAACATGGCAAAAAAATCAAATTTTTATATTTACATGTTTCTGATTTTTTTATTATTTATTTTTTATTTTTACAAAGCATTTTTATAACAAAACACAATAAAATAAGCCAGGATAAGGGTCCTTTAAATAGTGTTACCTGTGCTTAATGTTTTTCGCGCCCGTTTTCAGACAAACCCCGCCTTTCTGTGCTGTGATTGGCCAATATTTCGTTACGGAATGAACTATTGGCCACTATTCGTACAGATTGCAAAATAAGTCTACCGCTCTGATTCCAACGAATCCCAGCGTAAGTGGGCGGGTCCTCTCTGGAAATGGGTGGGAAACGAAAGCAGGCCCAAAAACACACCTCTGTGGGCGGGGCCTCGAGTTATTTCCGCGCGCTGTAAGATTCCTCGCGTGACGCAGAATGAAGTGGTGGGATTCCCCCGTGATGTCAATCTGCTTTAAATACAGTAGACGAGGCTTCGCGCAGGACTCAGAATTTTTGACTGTGTCATATTGAATTGCTCTGCAAAATAAACACAGTTTAACTCATTGCTTTTGTTGATTCTCGAAGTGAAAAACAGTGATTTCTTCATCTTGTGAGCACACGTCTGTATGTTTTAAAGTAGTTATTTGCGGAGTTTTTGAGAATGTTTTGGGTAAAAACAACATAAATATGGTTTGCTTTTTAAGCAAATAAATAGAAACTGTGCTCAAAGAAAGTATTTCAGGATGTTCCTTGCAGAGAATGTGTTCACATATTTTCTCTTAGAACCAGGAGTGTCCGATTTTCTGTACATATACGTACCGGAATATATTTGTGGTAGCAGTTTTAAAAAAACAACAACTATTTTAATAAGGAGTCTTATTAGTCAGTAGTAGTTACGTAATAAGCACCTTTAAAGCAGCTGTAACACATGGATAAACCATCTGAGTATTATTTGATAAAGTGACAGGTAAGTTTTAATAATGCTCATTTGTAAAGAAAGAAAAACTAGATACAGTAAAAGAAAAAAAATGGTAGACAATTGTTTATCAAAAAAATGTAGACCAGCCCATCCAATTATTATTATTATTATTATTATTATTACAAAATGAAGGGGATTCATCCAAGTTTGATTTCCTTTGCTACAGAAATTGTGTCTATTCTTCTTGAAAGTGTTTGCACTTAATGTTTTAACATTTCTGTAAGGATTTGATCTTGAGATATGGATTTTCAGTGATTGTTCTGGATCACTGATTCCAACTCGAACGTGTTTTAATAGCTTTCTTTTATCTAAAGTTTCTCTATCATGTGATGATATAAATCAGACATACACCTGGCTAGAGACCTGGTTGTATAAGAGTTTGTGCACTATACCTTTTTTAAACCTGCCCACTCCCATGTTGTCCCTGTTTTGTGGTGTGTAAACAGTTTTTTCAGGTACAACAAGGCAGTATAATTCTTCGTCCAGTGAGCGGGTCAGCATGATGGTGCAAGAAGAAATGTGTCTGCCACAAAACTCCAGGGTCTCTGGGTCCTGGGCTTGATCCTCGCCTCTGGACACCGGTTGTGATGAGTTTGGTGTGTTCTGCCCTTGTTTATATGGATCTCCCTTAGGGCTCTTGTTTTCAACCAGAATTATTATGACTTATTGCACCTTTAAAATAGTCAAAATATTGTATGGCCCTTTAAGGCCTACAGAGAGGAAGCTTTACCACGGTGTGCCCTCGGAAATGAAGAGTGAAAAGAGAAACAACAAGGACAGAGGCAGCTTAGATTAATATGATATCAGTTTAACGACATTTAAAAATCTGCAGAACAACAGTTAACGCATGTGTATGTAGGTGAGGCTTTAGAATTGTGCAAAAACGTAAGTTTTTACCCGAAGGACTCGCTAGCACTTTCTGCACCTTGAGTAGCTTTCAGGCTAACGTTAACTGATTACGGTGTCTAAAATATAAGATTTTCAGGTTTCTCTTTTGTGTTTTTGACTTAAATGACTTAAATGTATACATCTGTCCACGCACAGACGAAGTATAACCTTTAAATATCAAATATTTAGACGAAGGCTTAGTTTGACTTCCTTTTCGAATTTTCCGTTCCACCTTAAACAGTGCATCTTTTACAATCAGGCGCCTGAGAGGCGCCCTAATCGAAGTGCTGCACTATTTAAGGTGGAACGGAAAATTCGAAAAAGAAACTGGGGAATATGCAACAAAATTTTGCTTGTTTAGTATGGTTAAAACTACAAAACCTATAAGTTAATATGCAGTGTTTTATAAGATACTGCGTACAAACTATAAGATTTGTGCCTAGCGCTGTATGTTAAAAATAATAATTGATTTAAAATCCAGGGGTAAGGCTTTACAAATAGTTATGTTTCACAACAGAATAAAGAGGAGCATCTGAATAAACTGAAATTGTCGACACAAGTCAAAATTAAAATATATTTTAAATGCTTAATTATTTGAAAGTTTGTAATATAACTTAGGCCATATTTTCATATATTAAAATTGCTATATCTCATGTAAACATGCTAATATTACTATAACATTTAAGAAAGAATAGTTTAAATAATGTGTTTTTTGTTTTGTTTAAAGACAAGAACACCTATTTCTGTTTGTTTATCTTGAAGATGTAAAACAGGACATAAATTAATTATAGGGGTGTTGTATTCACTCTGCTGATGTATGTTTGTTTGTATATTTATTTATTTATTTATTTATTTAACAGGTCCCAGGGCACGAAGGTTTCAATTTCCTCTGTGGAAATATGGTGCACCATCCTAATCCTATGCAGAAGTGGGGGTTTAGGGTAAATAATGAAATTTCCCAGGGCCTTGTGCCTGTGTTGCACTTGTGCTTGTGAAGCAGTGGTTGGCACCACATGTGTTGCTGTGCTAACCTGTGTCAGGTTCATTCTCTTGAAGATCAGTGGACCCTTTTAAGAGTAATGACGCTTACTCTGTTTCAGCAGACTTTGGGCTTTTGAGAAGGGGCGGAAGGACTGATGTAATGGCTGGACAGTGGGATCCAGTGGATTTGAGTGCTGGCATTTCTCTGGGTGACATCCCAATGAATGACCAAATATGTGAGGAGACTGGATATGGGTCTCTTTCTTCCCATTCTTTCATCAATCCATCAGAACAGAAAGATGATGATCCGGAATCGAAGGATGTGCCAGATGATCTCATGCAAGAGGACTCTGGTTACATGGAAGCGGAGGATAAGGAGAAAGTGGATGACAGTGGATACACAAGAATGAATGGTGGGATGGATCAGTTGGAGGAAGATGCAAATAGTGAGTTTAATGAAGGTGACGATGAGAAAGGATGCAGAAACGGAGCTGGGAAAGAGCCAAAGTTTAATGGTGAGTCCGGATCCAGGAATTCTGCACCTGGGAAAAAGGGAAAGTCCAAAAAAAGTGGACCAGGTCCAAGTCCAAGTGAGCAGTGTCCGTCATGGACCTCTCCCTCATCTTTTTCCTATAAATCCTGCCTGTCGTCTTCTGGGACGGGCAAACACAAGCAAGTCCGCCGAAGGAACTACCACCATCACAACTCGGGACGTTTACGAAGGCAAAATGGCTTCCAGTTGATGGTAGCTTTCCGTGATTTTTTAGCAGAATCTGTGAGTCCCTGGAGTTTGTCTTGTATCCACATGGTTGTGGACCTCATCGTGTCTTTGACCCACCGCTGTGGGATCGCCGTTGAATCAGGAGCTGTTGCACTTTACGACTTTGGCTCACTCGTGCTGCTCAAGGTCACAGATGTGGCCGGATTGAAGCAGGATTTCAGACGGATTGTAGACTGGACCTGGTGCTCTGTTGCTGCTCTCGTTGTTTGGTTCAAGAAAGCCACGGGTTTAGGCAGAAGAGCCGTAGTTTCCTGTTTCAGCCTCTTGACTCTGACAGTGTGCTTGTGTGCCCATTTTATAAAGAGCATCCTGGAAAAGGTGGGTGGAGAAAGAGGAAAGCGATGGTTGCTTGTTCTCCAGACCTGTTGGGTGTGGAAGAAAGTGGCTTCAGTTATTGGATGGATTAGAGCTTGGTTCTGTAAACGCAGATCTGCAGATGAAGCATCAAATCCAGAATTCCCCTACAGGGATAAGTGTCAGCCTGGACAAGAACTAGAGAGACTCCTGGCCCTGGCACAGGTACTTGTCCTAATATTTTTGGTCTCAAATTGGGGTAATATTGATGCAGCATATTATGAGTGTTGTTACTCAATGTTAAAAGCTGTTACTTATCTGACAATGCTTATTATACAGGTCAAAAATTAACCAGACAGAAAATAGAACACAAAGCATAACACTCGCCCAGAAACTTGTCTAGAGCTGTGGTTGGTGAGAATGCTCTCAGAATTGAGTAAGGTTCTCTACGGTTGGTTGGAGGTCTGATAGCGTATTACAGATATCTGAGATATCACTATCAAGATCCTAATAATGACTTAAAACTATTTTATACTTTATATAGGACAATAAGGCATGGTTTTTCTATCTGTAACATGATGTTGGTGTTTTTTAGGTTGCCTTTAACCGTTTAGGTGGACAGTAGGTTGTGCTTTTGGCTTGCACATGCTCCATCGAAATCCGTAGGCCAGGGATTATTGTTGGTAGGGAGCACTGGGATTTTAAGTGAGAGTTCAGAATTAGAGTTAATTGTAAGTGAAAGAATAATTATTATTATTTATATGTTATGCCCTGTCATGGAATGAATCTGTAGCTGTACAGATAAATAAATACATACGTCTATTTATATATTGCTTTAAAAAATATATATATTTTATAGGTTCCTGAAGATGAGCTGGACCCGTTTAATGTCTTGGGTGTGAATACTCAAGCCACAGAGTCTGAACTTAAGCGGGCCTATAGACAGCTGGCGGTACAGGTAAACTTAAACTGATCTTGACCTTGAGGCTAAACTGTATTCTGTAACTCTTTAGGTACACTTAAAGACACTCTTGCTACCTTTAGTTTAATTAAAAATGATGGAAAGCAGATTAATTATGCTGTTGATTCTGGTACATGAAGTGTGAGGCATCTGTGAATATGTCTTTCTGTTTTTAGGTCCATCCCGATAAAAACAAGCACCCACGTGCTGGTGAGGCTTTCAAAGTGCTTCGAGCAGCTTGGGACATCGTTAGCAACCCAGAGACAAGACGGGAATATGAACTGTGAGCATACACTTAGAAACAACCATATCTTTGTTTGAAAGCAGTAGTTTGAGGAATTAACTTTTTTTCAGTGATAGATGTGTATTGAATGAAGTTTAGTTTTATGAGTTTATTACTTGGTCTCTGGCGCTGTGTGGCATTATCTTGCATAAAAACCGGACTAAAGTATGACGGATAGCGAAAGAGTACTAGCAGGTACTTTGAAGTGTTCTGTAGTGTACTGTGTCTCCATTGTCTTTATCTTGGTCCTCTTTGGAGATGGTCATGAAGCAAATGTCTCTATGAAGCCTCTTTGTTCTGCTTCACTCCAAAAGGAAACGAATGGCCGCCACAGAGCTTTCCCGATCAATGAATGAGTTCCTGACAAAGCTGCAGGATGATCTGAAAGAAGCCATGAATACCATGATGTGCACCAAATGTGAAGGAAAACACAAGTATGTACTGAAAAAGACAAACCATTATGCGTTACAAGAGAGAGTTAAAATGTAGAGACTTTTTGAGTGTCGTTTGTTGGACTGCATGGATACTTTTCTCCATAAACATGAAATTAAAATGTTTTTTTGCTCAAGACTGGAGCCAGAATTATACTTTAACAAATCTCCATATAAGCATATAAGACACTATAAAACAAACTAGAATTCTAGAATTACACACTGATTACTAATAGTTACACACTGATATAAATGTGAATCATATCAAAGTGTATTTATGATTAGACAGCAGTATAGAATTATGAAGAACTTGGCAGACAATGGTGAACAATTCTTTTCAAGTCTGTTCCTTTGTTTATCTCTGTTGCGTCCTGCAGGCGTTTTGAGATGGACAGAGAACCTCATGAAGCACGGTTCTGTGCAGAGTGCAATAAACGGCACAGCGCAGAGGAGGGAGATCTGTGGGCAGAATCCAGCATGCTTGGCCTGCGGATCACATACTTTGCCTTCATGGACGGAAAAGTCTATGACATTACTGGTATTTTTGCTTAAACATGATTGACGTACATTATGTAATGTTGTCTTTAAAGTTTTAAATGGGGTTTATCATAAATTATTATAGTAATTTTTCAACCTGGCTCAGTTTGGCCCAACATTCAGCCTTTTAACCCAACACCCCCCCAAGAAGTATGTTATTTTCTTGAGGGAATAAATGTCTGGAAGTTCGTAGAAATATTAGCAGTAAAAGTAGTCAGAAAAATTACCATTTTATATTTTATATTATCTTTCAGCTCTTGTTCTGATGCTTGTAAAATCTGTTCTGCTTTGGTGTGATTTGCTTTAAACTGAAGTGTATGGATAACTGATTTATTACAGAGTGGGCTGGTTGCCAGCGTATTGGGATCTCCCCTGACACACACAGAGTGCCCTACCACATTTCTTTTGGTTCCAAAAGTAACACTGGCACCAACCGCCATAGGTAACGCCTTACTGTTTTTAAATAAATAATTACGTAGTTTAAATAGTGTTTTATTCATATCTGAAGCAGAAATAATGGGTTTGATTCTCTCTCTCTCTCTTTCTCTCTCTCTCTCTCTCTCTCTCTCTCTCTCTCTCTATTTCTCTCCATTCTCTCTCTCTCTCTCTATTTCTCTCTCTCTTTCTCCCTCTCTCTCTCTCTCTATTTCTCTCTCTTTCTCTCTTTTCTCTCTCTCTCTCTCTCTCTCTCTCTCTCTCTCTCTCTCTCTCTCTCTCTCAGATCTTCTTCAGATCATCCTCCAGGTGGAGGTTCACCTGCAGATCTGCAGGACTTCTTTAACCGAATCTTCCAGGGAGGTTCTCCAGGTGATGCTTCCTCTAACGGGGGGTTCTTCCCCTCTGGTACACCGTCCAATCATCCCTCAGGCCCCGGGTCTGGGGCTGGAGGACTGTTTTCAGGACCCCCACCACAGCCGGGCTTTTTTAACCAACGCGGAGATGCTAGTGAATGTTGGGCAGAAGGAGGGAAGGCTCCTCGTCGGCGGAAAAAGGCACGAAAGCCTTTCCAGCGCTGAGAAAGTGCCATAAAAACTCTCAGACGGCCAGAAGATAAAGACGGACTGCAGCAGGTCGCTGCCATGGTCTGTTCTGGACAAACTGGTGCCCAGGCTCGAGCACGAAATGGGTTGGCTTTGATTGATTGTCCTCAGAAGAATGTTTCAGTGTTGGTGTGTGTTGAATCTTCCCAAAGCTGATGGAGACTGGCTGAAAATCAATGCCCAGCAGCTGTTTCCCAAAAGATTTGTTGCATTGAAGGAGCGGTCTCTCATTTTTACCACCAAAAATATTTCTGAAAATGATTATTTTTCTTATTTTTACTTCTAGATCTCTACAGATAAATAATCCAATCACATCCACGCCACTACGTAACAGTATAACAACTGTTTGAAAACATGAAAAAGAGTCATCAGAGCGATGACTGGTGTTTTAAGATCATGTGTTTTAATGGTAATCTGACATTGCTCTTTGTGCTGATAATCTTTTGGGAAACCGAGCTCTGTTTGAGAAGACAAAAGGAAAAGATCTTTAATTGTAGCCTTCATGTGGAAATCCTTGATTATTGTTTTTTGCCACTCAGTCCACAACTTTATCATTCATGAGGAATGATTGAAAAATTCACTAATTTATCCATGGCATTTTTTGTTTTGTGTTAAGCACACTTTGGGTGATGGCATGTTTTTGTTTTTGTTCTTAGTGAGGTCTGCATCGTTTGCCATTCTTTGATTTTTATTAATTTTATGATTCTCCTGTTGACCATTGATACACCTCAGGGATGACGAGTTGGACTGAGAAGAAGCTGATGATCAGTTTTGGAGATGTTTTTGCAGAGTACAGTAGTGTGCAGTAATGTTCCACAGCTTCCTGAAGATGGTCAGGGGGACGTTTACTCTGTTGTTACTCTGCCCCAAGCCACAGCAGCAAAACAGTTCAGTTCTGTTTACACTTGAATGACATTTGAATTACTTAATTGTTCTGCTAATTTTTGTTTGTTTTTTAGAATTATACTCTCGTTTTTCATAGTTTGAGACGGACGTTATGACTATAACCCTTCATTAGCTCACACAAATGAGTTGGATATTCTATAAAAATAAGCACTTTTTTGAAAGATGGAGGCTCAGCAGCAAGCAGTTTATTTTGAAAATATGCATAAACCATCTGTTTTTAATTTTCTGTTTGTGAGTTACTGTACTTGATTTCAGTGCTCAGTTTTGTCCAAAACCAATGGAAGCCGTATTAAGGCCAAAAAAAAATCCACTAAATTTTTTGAACTGATTTTTATTTATTTTTTGTTGTTGTTGTTCATACATTAATCCTCATAAGAACCATCTTTAAAACTGTGATACTGTCCACTTTGATATATGTCCATTTGCAATTTGCTATTTGGTCCATGATATGAAGGTCATTAACTTTTGGCTTCACTGTAATGTCACTTCTAGAATGTGAATTATGACCATATTCGGCAGGTCGCATTCTTATTTTGGGCAGTTAGAGGAGTTATAGCAGGCATGCAAAGACAGACAATAATAGCCTACAGACATTAACAATGATAGAACTTGCCAGAGTATTACTGTGTTCTTAATTTGAAGTAGAAGGGGATAAATGTGCAATTAATTTTGATCATTTTCCTTTTTAATTAAAGTCTGTTGACTATTTGTGTAAATGGATGATGGATGGCTAGATTATTATATGAATAGATTTGTGTTTAGTTTATTAAATTGGAATTTTTATTTGCTTGTTTAGTTGAGTATCCAACTGTAAGAACTTAATTATATTTTTGTTCTTGTTCATTTTATTGACATCACAGTATTTCACAAAGCAGTTTGTACAGCTCGATCTCGATTTACCACTGGTCATTTTCACTACATTTGGTCAAATAAACATGCGATTGGACATGTGGCAGCACAAACGCTCACGTTTACAGAAGATTGTATCTAGTTGAAGGCAGTGAAAGATCGTCCCACAGGAAGAATACGGTGTTAAAATGAATTTAAATTTATATGCAAAAAAATTTCTAAGACTAAAACCTCAGACAATCATCCTGATGGTGCAGGACACTTCTGTCCATCGTCTCACAGATCAATTATCAATTGCTTTGTTTTCTTTTCATATTAAAAGATTCCATAACTAATTGTAGTTTTAAGTCTTTTGTGACAAATAGGACATTCATTTTCTAAAAAAATATACTGTACTTTAAAGTTGGATCTGTATAAAAACAGCACTCCAGTTGACCCCAAAGATACTGGATGGAGCTCACTCCAGGGAGCACTGCTCCACAGCCCTGTTTTTTCTGGGCCTTTATAGTGCTCTAGAGCAAACTCAACAGCAGGCTCCTTGGGCTCAGGTGCAGCTGCTCCAGAGCGTCCTATTTTGTTTTATGGTTCTCTATGGAGATTTTACAAGTCATAAAAAGGTCTGCAAGCATTTGGATAACTGGAGTACAAAATAATGTAAAAGTTGTGAATTTAAAAAGGAAAGAAACCCTGCACTTTTTGATGTATGAGTTTCACTGGTTTGACACAGCAGTCTAATATTAGACTAATGTTTACTGTAAACCAGCTTAAAAGCAAGGGGCCTTTTTGGGCATCTTTTTAATCTCATTTTTCATTCATTTGTCTTTGGAAAAACTAACTATGGTCCCTTCAAAGAGACCCAGCCGAGTGGAAATGGAAGTTTTTTGACCATAAAAAGAAATTTTCTGAAGATCATTTGTCCTCATTCAAGAACTCATTCTGCGGTGGTTGTGTGCGCTCTCCTCTAAAAATGACTGCATTAAAGTCACTGCTTTGTGGCTTTCATTATTTATATATATTTACTTCCCAAAATACAGGAAATGGGTCTGGATTTTTTTTTCTCCACTGAAAATAAACCTTCAAACAGACCAAACTGCTGAAAAGGTGCTTAAAAAAACTAAAATAAACAAGGTGGAGGGGGGTATTAATAAATACACGCTGTAGCTAATGTTATATTGAAAGTAGTGTTTGGAATATTTTGTTGCTCTTCAACAAAAACGTTTATCTCAGAAACAGTAACTTTAAAATCTTTAATTGGATGTTAATATAAAGAAAATACATTTCAAGCAATTTTTGATCATATCAAGAAAGTCACACAGTGCAAAAGTTTACAAAAGAGATATGTGTTTATTTGGACAGCAATGATACACTTTTAATATATAACTATACAATTTAATAAAAACATATGGTGTTCCCCTTTTTCACCTGTGGGGATAAATGTGTGTTAAATCAGAGGAAACACACAATAGAAATCTGAATGATTCTTAATACTGCTATATTTTGTAATATGATTTAAAAGCCAAAAAATAGCAGTGCGCTAAACATATTCACATACATTTCCACAACCTTTAGGCCCTTTGGTATAACTCCAAAGCTTACACAGTATCAGAAGATATCAGATTTAAACAATATTTTAAAACAAAAAATGATACTTGGATTACATACTGCAGCTTAATATTTAATACGACAAAAGATAACACTGCGAATACACATTTGTATACTCTGCAAATCTGAAGAAAAACATGTAAATACAAACATAGGTAATAGATGTAATGTAGGCAGTGTAGATACAAGAATAATACAATACTTAAAAATTATTTATACACTGCACAAAATCAATATTTGTCTTTATCTCTTGATCTGGATCTGAATACATATTTGTGAATACATAAACTGATAGTCAATAATGCCATGAGTCACACGGAGACACTAATCACCATCTGAATCATTCATAAAAGAATAAAATTTACCTCCGAGGTAAACATCTGAGAAGATCATGTCCTGTGCAACATCTGAACACCACTGTTTACGTTATAGGTTTTTATTTCCTATCTGAAAAGTGCAGGTTTATATTTGTTGATGTTAATATTTGGACAAAGATAAACCAGGCCTTACTTTATGTTTTATAACCAATAAAGAAAACAGTGTTCTCTGTAGATGTGCTCTATTTCCCACTTAGTAAATCAACAACACCTTTGTATTTGTTTGTAAAACCCCTAATCTCTTTCTTAAAATCACATTTAAGGCTGTTTAAGCAAAAACAACAACAGCAACAACAAAAAAGGCCCTCAAATCTTCCCAGCAAGTGCCCCCAGGACCCTGTCAATAACAGAGGAGTCCAAATACGCTACCAGTCCTCCCCTGTTCGCCCACTTTTCAACTCCCTGGCACTCAGACTGGGGTTTATTGTAGGTGAGTTCAGATTTAAAACTCTTATGTCCGTTGCCGATGGCCGAGAGGCACTCTCCCAAGTCTGAAACCCCTCCGCCGAGGGCACGGAGTATGGCGTGGGGACCACACGAATCCCACTTAAAAGTGCTGGCCTCGGAGAGAACGTAAACATCGACCAGACCCTGGATCACACACAGAATTTTATAACCCGCTCCAGAAGCGTAGGTCAAACATCCATCAGATAGAGGAGCCAAAGCCTCCTTCACCTCCTTCCTCTCGCTGGAGCTCAGCACCACAGACAGAGAGCCATTCTTCCTCTTCTCCAGAGGCCTCTCGCGATGAGTGAAGGAGCAGACGTTCACCCCTCCATACGACACGCCCCAGAAGTGCTGCCCCTTCCACCTGGCATCAAAGGGGAGGGAAATAATAAAAGAACGCCTTTATAGATATTTCTGTGCAGCACTTTTCAATACGTGCCTCGAATATTCTCACCCAGATGTGTTTGGAGTCTTTAACTGAATGGTTCATAAATATTCTTCAAATTATTTACAGTTTTCCCTCCTTACTTCAAATGTTATGCCCAGATCAGCCAAGACATGTTTGACAGATTTATTTATGTCGAATCTCCAAACCCAAACATCAAATGGGATGCTACTCCTTACTGGATGGCTTTATATCACTCTAGTCATGTTCCTTTTGAATACACAGCATAGTAGTAATAAAGAGCTCTTACTCTGTTGAGTCTTTGCGGTTGAAGGGTTGATTAATGACCCCCATTACCGGTTCTCCAGTGGTTCGCAAGTAGACCCCGATCAGAACCAGAGCGCATGGAAGTCCTGAAGGACAAATCCCCTTGTCCGACACCTCCTCCTCTTTCCCTTCTATATACTGACTGGTCCCATCTGCACAAAGAGGAACAAACAGTATTTTCTACAGACCAACAGCGATACAACTGTAAAATAAGTTCTGGAGTTACATCAGCCTAGAAAAACACAGGTTGTTATCCAGACAGGACTAAAATCACCAAGCAGAGGTTGTTGTAAAACAATAGGTAATACAACCTTTAATTATCTCTGAAGAGGAGGAAGAAAAACACACACAAGGCCAATCCAGACTTACATAAAATGCACAGAATGTACAACAAAATGTACAACAAAATGTACAACAGAAAATGACCCCAAGCCCCAATGGGCTTTGTAATCCCATCCAAATAGGGCTCAAAGCAGGTGATGAGTTACCAATGGGATCTATCCAGATGCCTACATCTTCAGGGCTGAGGTCGACCTGCAGGGATTCTGCCAGTTCGTCTCGGAGCTGCGGGTTCTGGTGGATCGCTGTGGTCAGGAGAGCTGCAGCTGTCTGATCGCCGTCCAAAACCTTGGCCAACAGAGCAGCCGTGTCCTCTTCTTTAGGACACACTGTAACAGTCACACTCTCCCCTTAAAGAAATGATAGAGAAACGTCAACATTAAAAGACATCAAATCAAAGCCACAATATCCGAGAGCTGTTTTCTCCAATAACATCTCACCAAGTCCATTCTCAAAATTGTTGGACTCCTCCCCATGAATAAAGCCGGTCAACTCTGGAAACTATCAGACAAGAACAAACACGATCATAGAGGATAAGCTTCAACATAACATCATGATAAAATCACAATAACACGATGATGAACCTGAATTACAAACAAGATGAAACACTTGCTCAAGCACCTGTGCGCAAACATCATGTCGAATCATTTCTTGTATCACAACATCAGCAAGAGTCTTGAAGTCCTGGACGAACTTCTTGTTCTTGTCGTCTCCCGTTTTCTCTTGAACCAGGAGCTCGAAGAGTGGAGCCTCCTGCCGACACACTCGAGCCACGTTAGCTGCCTTTTCTGACACATTCAGCAGCAGACGCAGCAAATCAGCCATATCTACGGATTACAGAGGAGAACAATTGGTTTTTACATGAGCAAAACTTTATGGACAGCAATTCCCGTTGGTGGTACTGTCTATTCCACCCACACCCATTCCTAGGAAATTCCTTAAAGAGTGAAAGGACAAGCCTAGCCCTGAGGAAGGACAAGTTCATTCTTCATCACCTGGCAGTCTAACAGGTGATTCGAAATATGGTGCAAACTTCAAAGGAGGAGAAATAAAATTTGGTGGTTGTTCTATGTTTTGGGGATCCTTAATTCCAGAGAGGTGCGGATCAAAACTAGAGGTGCGTCCAACCTTTTTGGAACGTTTTGGTGGAGACTTCGATCTGGTTTAGTGCAATAACACCTTTGTTTGCAATGTGAACTTTTACAATGCCACTGTAATTTCTAATACATCTTAAAAAGTCAACTACCACATTCTTAAAGGTCATATGGATAATATAAATGTTATTATTATTATGTTATTATTGTTATACTAACATATGCAGCCTATACGCACTGCCTATCTCCATCTATAAAGCAAGGTTTTGTTGTAGAGCAATAATAAATGTGCAGAATAATGCAGTACGGTTTGTGTTTCAAGGCCTGTGTGAAATCTGGATGTTTTTAAACTCCAGAAGCAGGCATTAATAATAATAATTATACTAATTTGTATAGTTGTTTAAATTTCAAATTTCTTTAAACAGGTTGGGTCACTGCAGTGGATCATTTGGTGGTTCATGGGGATGAACAAGACTATAATGAGGTCAGGCCATGATAAAACTAGAAATAAAAATATCACACTATCTGGGACACGCTGTTAAAATTAACCTACACAGAGGACAACAGTGAGATCTAAAAAGGTGCTGATGGTTTAATTAAAAGGATGTTATTGAGAGATTGCTCATATGTAATGGTGATATTGATAAATCTCTATAGTAGTGAAGGGGATACTACTACAGTACATTATTAACATCACACTACACACAATCACACTACACACAGACACACCATCACAGCAACACATACACACCATCACATTACACACAACAACACACACATCATCGAACTACACACAGACACACCATCGAACTACACACAGCAAAACATACACACCATCACACCACACACAGCAAAACATACACACCATCACATTACACACAACAACACACACACCATCACACTACACACAACAACACACACACCATCACACTACACACAGACACACCATCACATTACACACAGACACACCATCACACTACACACAGACACACCATCACATTACACACAACACACACAGCAACACATACACACCATCACATTACACACAACAATACACACACCATCACACTACACACAGCAACACCACACACAGCTGACTTCTTTACTGTGTATTGAAAGCAGTTTGACTAATCACTCGGTTAAGTACAAACCCAACAGTACAGAACTTGCTACATGTAAAGTTACTTTAAAAAATTCCAAACAGCTTTAGATATGAACCCCATTAAAGCAGTAAAAGAGCAGAGAAAGGCTGTAAAACAGTTCAAGAGGATTAAAATTCTCGCCTTTCAGCTGTAAAGCGGCTCCTCTGGAGATGATTTCAATCTTGAATTCCTGCTGAATTTTTCACTCGCTTCCTGCTTCCTGTAGGTCTTCTGGGCTGCTGTTGAAACTGTACAAGGGAAACCTAGCCGACAGACGCCGACTCCTTTCTATATGATAACTAAGCTTTCATTTTGTGAAATCTAAGCAGCAATTATCTGAACCCCGCCGCTTGGAACGTTTCCCTAGATCAACGTCACGGAAGGGGCGGGGCTCATTCACCTCTGCTGGTGCTGCCCTCTACTGGTAGATCTAAGAAAATATATAATAGGCTACGTCTCGCTACTTAGTTCCTAGGTAGTGCACTTCATGCTCCCTATTTAGGGCACTCTTCCTGATAACAAGCGGATGCTGGCCACTTGTGGCTCTGCTTGTGAACCAAAATATGAATAACGGTCATAACATATGGCTAATTTTTGGAAACTCAGTGTCAGCCAAAAATATTCCAATAATGACCTCTCGAAACGTGGGGCCCTCTTTTGTTGTTTATTTTACCAGATGTTGCAGAGAAAATGTGTACACTACGCATATTAACAGAGTGACATTAGATAATTCTAATCTAATTCTTAGTTGTATTTAAATGATTTTTGCTGGAAATAGCTATTGACATTCCTGATATTTATTTCAATACTTTTCAACATTTAATCTAAGCACTTCACTATCCAGGCAACACAGAATTAGCTTTCATGCTAATGAAAGCAAAAGACTACATATAATCAAATGATTTACACAAATGTTATTTTATTTAAATGAATCATTTATTTAAGATGGTTGTACTGACCGCATTGCTTAATATCACAATATCATTGAAAATGTAAAGAAAATGAACTTTTAATCCTCAGCACATGATCTTAAGGGAATTCAGAAGATGTACACAGTGAGGATCTGATTTAAATTCCTGTTGAATATCGTTGCTGTCCAGTTAAAAACATCTATCTCCATTTTTGTGGATGTTTAGTAGTAGGAAACTACCGCCTTGTTTTGATGCTAAAATATGAATCTTTCTTAAGTATTTTAATAATTATTTAAAGGTAGGTTGTTCTGAAAAACACGTGGTTAAAGTGTTGGTTACCCTTACTATGCATGTGTATTTCAATTTTGTAATGAACCAAAACATTCTGGTACTGTATATGTGCCCATATGTACTGAAAAGTGAATAATTTAACTTAGAATAGGAGCTGTCAAAAAAA
Source organism: Hoplias malabaricus (assembly GCF_029633855.1). Taxonomy (NCBI): domain Eukaryota; kingdom Metazoa; phylum Chordata; class Actinopteri; order Characiformes; family Erythrinidae; genus Hoplias; species Hoplias malabaricus. The sequence goes on along the minus strand of NC_089804.1, from coordinate 23,003,642 downwards.
ACTCAATTAATTAGAAATAGTGTGCTGATACTGTGTTTGTGGTTGCCCTTTAAGATATATTCAAGAAATTCCAGAATCCTTTGCCAAGAGTTCTCTTGAGAAGCTGCATGTTGGTCCATGTTTCCTCCCCACCGAATCAGCACTGAAAATACACATAATACCAGTCAAACAATCGCTTTGCTGGAAATATTTTCTCAATTGGAAAAAAAAATTGCAACTTACACTTCATATGCCATTATTATTTTGTTTTTATTATAAAATATTCCTTATGAAGAGTGAGTGTGTATATATAATATCCCCAAGGTCTAATCTTTCTTCATTCAGAATGAAATGTGTTACTGTGCCTTTGGGATTGATATAGACTAGATGTCCATATGTTTGTAGACACCTCTCTTAATGAGTGATTTCCAATATTTTAAGGATCACCCATTATGGATGTAGACTTTCAAATATGTGTTCATAAACTGTAATCTCTGTAGGAGAGCAGGAAATAAAATGAGATGCTCTAAAGCGGATTAACATGAGCCTAAATTATCATGTACATGGTCAAGCATGGCTTAGAATGTGCCATGCATAAAGTTCCATGTACTGAGCTGTGGAACACACACACACACACATACACACACACACAGATATATTATTTTAATAAGTGGGTTGTGATAAATAATAAACTTTTATTCTTCTACCAATGATCTTAAGGGAAATTAGATGTAAAAGGAATGGATTATTTGGGGGATATTTAGGTTATTTTAAAGCATGAAACAAATGGATTCATGTGTTAATGCTAAAATATGAATGTTTTAAAGTATTGTAATAATCATTTAAAGATGAAGTATAGCTATTCTGAAGACCTGTTATTTAGGTTGTTGTGAAGGACAGTTGTGTTTAAAAAACTTTTAAATGTTTGTTTTTCAATACACTAAATATATATCATTGTATATTTGTAGTTATTGTGCCTGTGTGTGTTGGAAAATGAAATCTTTCCCAAAAATTCCAGATTTAATTTAAGGCAGCTACTTTCAAAATATTGAAATAAGTAAATTAGAATTGGTGTTAATACTGTGTTTGTTGCTGCCCTCGTAGGTTATGTTCTAGAAATTCCAGGATCCTTTGCCATGATTTCTCTTGAGCAGCTGCATGTTGGGCCATGTTTCCTCACCACCGAATCAGCACTGAAATTACACAGAGTACTGGTTAAACAATTGCAAGCCATTGTTGGGAATATTTTGACAAATAAAAAATAAACACTTGTATTTATTAGGCTGCTTGGTGAACACAGTTCAATCAGGTGCCCTGCACCAGGGTAAGAAATACGAGTGTATAGATGAGATTTTCCAGTGGCAAAAAGCCTTTTCTCGATCTAGAATAAAAACCAGGCAGATGAGTATCCGTATGCTCCATTTTCTTAATGAAGTGTGTGGGTTTATATTTTATCCCTGTGGTCTAATATGCTTGTATTTAGATTCACTTCGTCCATCCTCCTCACCACATCTGCAAACTCCAAAGAATCACAGGTTAAGTCATCTTCCCCAGCAATATACAGCAGAGGGCATTCCAGGTCCTCAATCTGCAATAATTAAGTCAAATACATTAACAATAAGAAAAATCTAACACCTTCCTTAGAATTATTCTGCATAAAAAAAGTGTTAAACTGTAATAAGTTCTGCTTTAAATTAAAATCAATTCCGTATGCATGAAATGTTTTCAAGGCAGGTTAAAAATAAAGGTTTAAAAAATGTTGTGTGTGTTTACTTACTGGAACAATGTTAGCTGGTGGAAGATTGCTAGGCAGGTACCGTTCCAAGAAGCTCACGTATCCCTGATCATCAACGCTCCAAAATATTTGTTCTCTGAAAATGTAGCACATTTATGATGCCATTTTTGTTTTTAAACACAACAAAATAGAACAGACATGAGGGGGGTCTAAATCCATTCCAATGCCTACTCACGTTTCAGAGCTCTCTTGGCAAGGACCGTCCTCACTAGGCAAGAGGAAACCTCCCAAAGGCCCATTGATGCACACCAGACATTTGGGCTTGAGAGTGAATGGAAGGAAAAAAAGGTTGCATAATTTGTGTTACACAGTTTTGTACAGTATAAGGCACACAGAGCCAGACAAATGTGTGGGCCCCAATAATGCATACACATTACAATTACTGAATGAGGTTCAGGAAACTCTGCCAATGACTGACCAGAGGAGTATAACATTAAAAATTGAGAAATAACTAGGTTTCTTTAGAATGATAAATGTTTTGCTTTGTTTTAGAACTCTCCATTCCCCAAAGGTTCAGAGGTTCAGATAAAATATCATAAATATCCATAGTGTCCTATTCTCTACCCTGTTACTCAGCAGATTAGTTTTAGTTAAAGATTAAATTAAAAAAAATCTTATATGATGTCCTTCATTAATCTGGTAAATTTTTAGTTTATGGTTATTACATTCCCGACTACAACATAACTGATATATACTATGCTATAACAACCTATACTTTGTTGCAGATGTAGGATTCTCCTCCTTTCCACTGTCTTTTGAATACACTGAAGCATATGTATAGACAGCCAAGGGAATAATGTTATATGATACGCTTGTTTTGTGTAATTGTGAACAGCAGTAATTTAGTTATTTTAATATATTACATATCTACACAGTGTTACTTACTGTGACTGATGGATACATAGTGATCCGCAGGGCTAAGTAAACACCATAGGAGAGGGCTGTGATTGCGATTCTGTTACCACAAACATGTGGATGGTCTTGAAGGATATGCCATGCTGCCTGAAAAACATATGAATATGCCATAACTCAGCAGATAAAAATAATCAACATGCTTATTTAGAGTAACTGATTATGATTTTGTGTAATTTATTGGTAAAATGCCCAAATTCTGGATTATTATTATAACGTCTGAAAATGTAAAAATATAGAATGTTTCTCATTGTAAAATCTTTGTCATTTTAATGTAAATTTTGTTTATGAAGCAAATTTAAAATCCTATCATTTCAGTATCATTTCTGTATCAATGTTACATCAACTACAGATGAGTAAAATTAGCTCATTAAAACAATAACAATAAATAAATAAATAAATGAATAAATAATCTTGTTTTGAACGCAAAAGCCATAGGCCACTTTTTTCCCGAGTGCTTACAGTTAAGCCTTTACCTTGAAATAAGAGTCTGAAACCCTGATGTGCATGAAGGGTCCTGCAATGTCTTTATGTTTAAAGTAGGCCAGGGCTAGAGACGCTAACAGAGCGGCGCGATACTCCACTAGCCCTCCGCCTGCACCCCACAGGTCCAGAACTCCAGGAAACGGACCTGGACCTGAAAAACAAGCCACAACTTCATTAATTCTAAGGAAGATCATTAGGTAAGGAGGGTTTTTGGATTGCTGTTTAACCCTTTAAAGTAAGACATTTTGTTGAACCACATTTTTTCCACATGAATGATGTAACGTTCAGAAATTTAAAGTATACAAGGGTCACATTTCGGGCGGCACGGTGGACCTGGAGGTTGTGGGTTCGATTCCCGCTCTGGGTGACTGTCTGTGAGGAGTGTGGTGTGTTTTCCCTGTGTCCGTGTGGGTTTCCTCCGGGTGACTGTCTGTGAGGAGTGTGGTGTGTTCTCCCTGTGTCCGCGTGGGTTTCCTCCGGGTGACTGTCTGTGAGGAGTGTGGTGTGTTCTCCCTGTGTCCGCGTGGGTTTCCTCCGGGTGACTGTCTGTGAGGAGTGTGGTGTGTTCTCCCTGTGTCCGCGTGGGTTTCCTCCGGGTGACTGTCTGTGAGGAGTGTGGTGTGTTCTCCTGGTGCATGGTGTCTGCGTGGGTTTCCTCCGGGTGACTGTTTGTGAGGAGTGTGGTGTGTTCTCCCTGTGTCTGCGTGGGTTTCCTCCGGGTGACTGTCTGTGAGGAGTGTGGTGTGTTCTCCGGGTGCATGGTGTCTGCGTGGGTTTCCTCCGGGTGACTGTTTGTGAGGAGTGTGGTGTGTTCTCCCTGTGTCTGCGTGGGTTTCCTCCGGGTGACTGTCTGTGAGGAGTGTGGTGTGTTCTCCCCATGTCCGCGTGGGTTTCCTCCGGGTGACTGTCTGTGAGGAGTGTGGTGTGTTCTCCCTGTGTCTGCGTGGGTTTCCTCCGGGTGACTGTCTGTGAGGAGTGTGGTGTGTTCTCCCTGTGTCTGTGTGGGTTTACTACGGGTGACTGTCTGTGAGGAGTGTGGTGTGTTCCCCATGTGTCTGCATGGGTTTCCTCCCACAGTCCAAAAACACAGGTTTGTAGGTGGATTGGTGACTCAAAAAAAAGTGTCTGTAGGTGTGTGTGTGTTGCCCTGTGAAGGACTGGCGCCCCCTCCAGGGTGTATTCCCACCTTGCGCCCAATGATTCCAGGTAGGCTCTGAACCCACCGCAACCCTGAACTGGATTAGGTTTACAGACAATGAATGAATGAATGAAAGGGTAACATTTCACACTGAGCCTCATAGACATATACAAGATATCAGACATACACCAAACCATGGTAATATGCAAGACATGCAAAAATCCTGTAACAAAAAAACAAAACCAAAACAAGAAAACACAACTAATCTGTTTCACCACCTCAAGCAAAGGAACCCAGCTGAGTAGAAGGAAATCAAAACTGCTGAAAGGATCTCTACAGGCAATGAGCTCTAACCAAAACAGACCCCATTGACTCAGCAAAGCATCTATTTTATATTTGTTTTATTCACTGCGAAGCTTTTTTGTATAAGTGTTTACGCTTGCTGTTTATATTCCTGCACCTTTAATTTTAGGTTAAATGTATGCAATAGTTCTTGAAATTAATGTTAGAATCATATTGCACACCCCTACTAACGGCTACCTAAAATACCATAGCAAAAATCTTTACCATGTTCCTTTGTCATTATAATGAAAAAATGTCATACAATAACAACCATGGAACAGAACCTTCACTTTGTACGTTTTGTATAACACCTGTTGATTTACAGAAAAATAAAGGAAGCTTATGTCAGGATCACGGAGCGGACTGACTGAGGGCGGACGCATTCGCTAAAACACAGTAAACGTTTATTCAAGGAAAAATAACAAAACAAAGAGATTTTCGACAGAAGGTAAACAAGCCAGACTGCACACTAAGAAATAAACGGGGTAAATGGGACAGACAGAAAACAAAGCGAAACGACGACAAAGGGAATGAAACGACGAGGGGGGGGGGGGGGGGGGGAACTACGGCGATAGACAGATAACATGACCGACAGTACTGAAGACAACGGAGAAATGAGTAATGTTCGACAAACAGGACGTGAGACAAGAGGGCTTAAATGCTTGACACAAACGAGACACACCTGGACAGATAACGAGGGGACAGGTTAACAAATGACAGACGAGGAGGCGGGACAAAGGCGGGACTAGAACGTAAACAAACATAGCCATGTGCTGAGAAAGAGCACATGACCGGGAAAACAGACATGACGAGACGAGGGCGTGACAGCTTATAGTTTTGAAAGAACGTGTCTCCTTTTAGTTTGATCACCTGGAGGCAGAAATAATGTTCCTACAAATTTGTTTTGGCGGATATCTATCGTCTTGACACCCGGGGCCATGTACCAGCGTTGCACTGTAACGGTGGCCAGTTCCTGCTCTTTGATGTCTTGGTCTTCAGAGGGATCACTGGGAACAATGTGACCTTCCAGCAAAGACAAGTTCACTGTATATGGAGTGTGCACGTTCTTCTTTCGTAATCTGAAAGCAAGGAATGTGATCATTACTTCTCTGGACATAACATAAGGACATGCAATACTGTAAAAGTCTCTAAATAAGCTTCAAAAGAGGTATTCTTGTTCACACATTGGAGTGAACACTGGGGATATAAAACAGCATGTTGTAACTAAATGTACATGAAATATGGAATTTTTATATATGAACCCTGCTGATATGAACTCAGAAGACCCCATTTTTCCCTTCTTTACCTGAGAACATTTCTCTTCCCGATTGCTGGCTGCAGACTCCAGAAGAGTCCCATTGGTTCACAGCCAGTGTATGAGCCGCTCACAGAAAAGTCCCTGGTCACTGGAAAATTAGATTTTTTTTTTAACACCATGTGTCATTTAAATAAGTTAACCCAAAAGTCATATATATCCATGGATGATTGGTCACTACAAGAGCAGACCAAGCATTGGTTAATTGGCATAATGGACAATAATGTCTGTTTAAAACACACAAAGTGACAAGTCACGAGAAGAATTTTTCCAAGGATTAACTGCATGGTTCTGATTTATTGCTCACAGTCATGAGTTCCGTTGTCATCAGAGTGGTAGTGAGAGATGGATTCCCATAAGTTTCCTCCTTCACAGAGCATCCAAGCTCGTAAGGTTACAGGTGAACTACGAGGCAGGTGACAGGCCTTCACAACAATCTGTTCATCTATTAAGGCTCGAGAAGGTGTAGCAGTCAGCAAAGGAGCCAATACACTGTTCACGTTCCACCTCACCTGACCTGGACACAAAAGGTACTCGTCAAAATCTTTAGACTGATGGAGTTCACTAGTGATTGTGGAGAGTAAATAAAAGGCTATGTTTGTGTTGCAGATGTGGAGACAACGGATTCTATTTACATCCACTGGAGTTCATCCATCCATCCATTATCTGTAAGCGCTTATCCAGTTCAGGGTCGCGGTAGGTGGGTATTCCTACCTGGAATCACTGGGCGCAAGACGGGAATACACCCTGGAGGGGGCGCCAGTCCTTCACAGGGCAACACACACACTCTACTACAGTCACTTTTGAGTCGCCAATCCACCTACCAACGTGTGTTTTTGGACTGTGGGAGGAAACCAGAGCACCCGGAATAAACCCACGCAGACACAGGGAGAACACACCACACTCCTCACAGACAGTCACCCGGAGGAAACCCACGCAGACACAGGGAGAACACACCACACTCCACACAGACAGTCACCTGGAGGAAACCCACGTAGACACAGGGAGAACACACAACACAGACAGTCACCTGGAGCAGGAATTGAACCCACAACCTCCAGGTCCCTGGAGCTGTGTGACGGTGACACCTACCTGCTGCGCCACCATGCCGCCTTCACTGGAGTTCAAAGATTACTATATAATCAGCCATTTTCATTAAAACATTCTGAATACTGTATTGCACTTATAAAGTATTTTCTTGTAATTAAAAAAAATGCTATCTATACATGTAATATATCAGTTCAGTTTAACAAGGCAAGGCTTGGTTCAACAGATTTATACATGTCCAAACATGACCTTGTCAACTGATAAGAACTGTAACATGTTTGCCATACATTGTGCAGTGTTGGTCACTGATCTACAGTCAGACATTTAACACCTGAACCTAGTCACAGTCTCACACACATCTCAGACACTGGAGAATATCATTTCCCTTTTAAAAAGACTTGTATATAAACAGTACTGCATCTGTATATTTATATTGATAAATACATAAAAATGATATTTTATTCATATGAAACATTTATTAATTTGATAATATTTACCTAATAATATTTACATATTAACCTAAATGATCTATTTAGAAAACATATAACTAAAAAATACTAATGAAAATTAAACTGCTTTCACAGTTAACAGGTTAAAGTGTTTCCAATGCTTAATAAGTTTAAAAGAGCCCACCTGAGTTAATCTAGATTTCTTACCAGTGTGTCCATAAGTAGTTCTGGTCATTTTCCTTGAAGTTACTTTATGTACAAACTGGCAAAAGCCTCTAATTTTAGTTTGCCTCAGTCTTGATGACAACCCCCACATTATGTCCAGGCACATCATTTCTTACATGCGCTTTCCCCCCAGACAACTCTGCAGACCTCATCTCGCCTTTGTGGACATGTGCATAACACAGCTAAGTACAAAGTTCTAAACTAATTACTGCAAGCAAATTTTGCCGGACTTTAATCCTATAGAAAACCTTTCGTGGGATTTAAAGAAGGTTCTTGGGAAATGGGATAAGATTCCTCAGGAACACTGACAGAAGCTGGTGTCTGGCTTTGCATTATTAACAGCAAAAGTTTGCTTTTCTAGGTACAAAGCAGGGACATTTTGTAAAAGTCATTAAAAACTGGTGTGTTAACTCACCTTGAGGTTGTAACTGGGAACTGAAGATACCAAATGTTATTTCAAATTTTGTTTTTATACATTTTATGTTTATATCTCTTATGAAGTCTTACAGAGTATGAACATATTCTCATAAAGGCCTGGTAAGATCTTGCAGGTGTTTTTTAAACCCAGACCCAAAAACCTGAACCGGGACACACTCTGACCTTATAGGATGAATATATTACAGAATAAAAATGAATGATTTAATTAATGTATAATGTTACAATTTCTCCAGTAAAGTAATAACAGCTGAATCTATACTCGTGTATTTGAATTTGAAAAGAACTACCCCAAGAAAACAAAGGCAGCTGAACCAAGAGTGAAATTAAATTCACAAACTGGCTTTAGATAAAAAATACTTTCAGAATGTTTTTTAAATGACATTTTAAATGACATTTCTAATCTAGCCCTACCTACCGCCTTAAAAATGCATCTACTGACAATCACTTGGACAAATGTTACTGAGACCACTCAGGAAGAACTAGACTAGAGGAGAGCTGCAAAGCATGAGCTGCGGCTTCTGATTGTGCATATAAAACATGGACAAACATTGAATGTGTTTCTAATATAGTGGATAAGTGAGCGGTGTTTAACGTCTTCAGCAGCACTGCTGTGTCTGATCCTCTCAAAACACAACAGACTTTAACACAATACAGCTACATCAGTGCCAGGGATGAGGTGATATCTGTGGGGGCTGTTACCAAAATATGTTCAGAAACAGGTGGACTGCAGTCTGCAGTAATTGTAGAATTTCAGTTTGGTCAGTGGAGCTGGCAATGTAGAAAATTAGAGTTTTTGAGAGGCCTCTGGCAGATTGGTTGAAAGGGTAAATCCTTCTTCTCGTCCGCTGGGGGCACTTTAATTTCGTGGATCGCCTCGAAAGCTGTTTTACCCGGAAAGACTCAACTGTGTTGTTGGATTTATTTGCAAAACAATAGTCGGGCTCAATATCTGTACGTATTTAATTTAAACACGCTTCTTTCTGGAATCAGACGGATTCAAACAGAGGTAATTCGGATTATAAAACCGTATGTGTGTTATTAACGGTTTCTAGTTAGCATTAGCTGCCGGTTGGTGTCGTTTTAATAAAAGGTTGCGCTGCTAACGGCTAAATCCAGCTTTAAAAATATTAATAAAATTATTTACAGAAATGTCTACCGCTTCTTTTTGCCACAGTTTTAATTATATATACTCTTCTTTGCTAGGATCCTTAAATGGACACTTTAAGTGTTTTAGGAGTGTTTTGTTTTTTAGCATTAACCAATTCATCTCACGTTTAACTTTATTTTCTAATATCTTATTCTACCGCGAAACTCACACTTCAGCTTTTATTTGCTAGATATAGAGTAGAACGGTTAATCTATTTCCTTGTTTATCCCCTTTTATCAGGTTGTAGCTTCTTATAAATGCAATTTCCACCTTAAATGGAGCCCCTGTTTCAGTGTCATTGTTGCATTGTTTAAGGTGGAACCAAAAATACACATCAGCAAAGCACAGCTTTCCGTGCAAATACACATTATCTCTTTTTAATGCAGATATCAGGGCAAATAGAAACAACAGAATATAACGTTTGTAATTTTTTTTTATTATATTATAACATATTGTAAATATGACATTTGTTTATTTTATATGTTTTGTCTATTATAATAAGTAATTTTGTGGTGAGTAATAGAGTAATAAAGAAACAGAATAAACAAGCTGTGTCGGGTTTGTCAGATATAACTTATATCATCTGATACATCGCTGTAAATAAAAATATTGTGACTAACAACTGTGTTTTTTTCTTTCTGAGTTTAGATTTTACAGAGTGGCAGAGGCTCTACTGAAAATAATGCTTGACTGATATTTGAAACAGATTCAAACATGGACAAGGGTAAGGGGAAATGACTAAAACACTGAAGTGGTTTTGTTTTTTAATTTTGGATAAAATTAAAAACGGAATCTGTCACCTTTACTTTATGTTGCATTTTTAATGACAGTAAAAGCATATTTTACTATTTGGATTCTAAAGACAGGGTTTCTGATTAATATTTGATCAGTTATATTTTTGCTGTCCAAAAACACATTTATCTCTCTTTGTATAAATATTTACTGTGGGTTTTGGAAGCACAAGATGTTCAATGCGGTGTGTGAAACTTTCATAAAGTTTCTACCCATAGAAATATTTCCCAAAGTCTTGGAATAATAGCTCTTTGTATTAACTCAGTTAGACCCTGCAGCAGCGTTTGGCCTCCTCCAGTGAAGTGTTTTTCTTTGGACAGGGATTGTTTCAATGCTTTGTTTTGCATATTTATTTTTGTCAGTGCTTTCATAAGATACTTGCTTTTTAATGTTACCCACAATGATGTTTGAAAGTGTTCTTCCTCTATGTCCAGATGTTAAGGCAGATATTGCCTCTGCGATGGTCGGGGGGCCGTCTGTTGGGACTATGGCATCACAGAATAGATCTGAAGACGAAGAGTCAACTGGTGTGAAAGATGTGAAAAGAACAGCAGCTCAGGCTTTCAGTGGTGGGGGATTGGTTCCTAAAAGGAGAAGCTCTTCCAGGTGCATCACCTTTCCTTTCAAATGTTAATTGTCATGGTGCACTGTTACAGTTTTTGTAAAGGTTTTAAGGGAGTCTTTAGCCTGAAATTGTAACAAATCAATCTATCCGATTTTGTTTTACTGTATATTGAGTTCATAACTTTTTCGTTGTTTTTCTTCTTCCTGTATGTTTCCTTTCATCTTCTTTCCACACTATACTTCTTATATCAACAGTTTGCTATTAATATAGTTACCACTATTCTTATAAAACTGTTGTTACAATAAACCTAAACAATCATTGTCTGTGTTGGATAATTGGGTGCACAATACTGGGTTGATAATTTAAAAAATCCAGGAGGTGTTATTGATAGTAACTGAAGTGTCTTATGTCATTTTATGTGAAGGAGAGTTTAAAAGCCCTAATAAAATCAGTGCTATATAGTTCTGTGCTTTCTTTTTAACAGATCAATCAAGAGGAAAAAGTTTGATGATGAGCTTGTAGAGAGTAGCTTGGCCAAATCTTCCAGCAGGGTCAAAGGCCAGCCAGTTATCGAACCAATCAGATGCCCTGGGACTGAGCCATTGTCCGGCGAGAAAAAGAAGGTGACCAGGATAAATCATATTTAAAACCATACAAAACCATTCCTGTAACTTGTTATGCTTTATCTATGAAGGACCCTTAAAGGCTAAGCACCACTTAATGGACCTCCATGAATGTTTCACATTATTGTAGTTACTGACATATATAAGTATGAATTAAAATGAAAATAGCAGCTTAATTTGCTTTAAAACTGACAATTTTATTAAACTGACGGAAAAACCAGAGCTCGCTACGGAAATTCTCGAACGCAACCGTGACATCACTGGTGGAAAACAGCTGAACAACGCCGTGGTAAAACACCATTATGACTGACTGTTATGACAGTATCTAGCTAAATAACCAACATTATTCATGACAATAGCCTAGCAATAAGCTAAACTCAAATTTAGAGGTACCGTTATTCTTGTAAATGTGATCGAAGTCGAACTCGAATTCATCCGACACTATAAACCTCCGTAATGCTACGTAGCCGAGTATAATCTGAGCCACCGAGTTTAGCAAGTCAAGCTAACGTTAACTAACACCAACTAAAACAGGCGAAGTAAGTGTCCTTACCCTGTTTACCTCCATGTTACAGAGGCTCTTGAACACCTTTCGTTGGTGTCCTTACATGCCCATATTGTTGGAAAAGCGCCAGTGAAATGAGCTACAGATAACGGAGTGAGCGGATGGTCCTTTCCAAAGTGTCCGTTTAAAGTTGACAAATTTAGTCCATTCTCTGGATATTTTGGGATCTTTGGGTCATTTGTTCACAGATGTCCCACTGTACATTGAATGATTGCAGCCAAAAACAACACACCTTTTCGTCATTTTGCATTAAATTAAGTGCAACTTATAGAGTTGTTGTCCACCATCTACGTCACAGGCAAGACGCCTATTAGAGTTTCCGAACACCGTTGGGGCGGGGGGATGACGACACAGTCTTTTAAACCTTATTCCTTGAATTAGTAAGAAATAACATGTTTTCTGACTATCAATAAACACAAGTTCTTAATAAACTTAAATTCCACTGTATTTATTTGTTCGACACTTTCATATAGATGGTGCTTAGCCTGTTAAAACTATCTAAAGGATGCAAACCCTGGGTGTACAATGCCTTATGTGCAAAAGGGACTATCGTATTATCTGGTACTACACCAGACAACTTTCCCTATTTAATGGCATTTAATAGAAACAAGTTAATTCAACAAACTTGTTTACTTAATAGTCATTTATTACTTCAGTGGGAGGGGGAAGAGACATGCATATTGAAATGGCTAAATTCCTGTTGTTGAATACCCATTTACATAAGAAAATAATCCATTAATCATAGGATTTCATCAAAATCAAATATTCCTTATCTCTTTTTGTTCTTGTTGCAGATTTCAAAATCCACCACTTCTTTAACTCCACCACTCACTATGGTAATTGGTCCATCTCAGATAACTAAAAGAGTGAAGAAAAGCAAGCAGCCGCTTCAGATCACTAAGGACCTTGGCCGATGGAAACCCACAGACGACCTGCTGCTTATTAATGCAGTACTGCAGGTTATAATCTCATAAAACATCTTTGAATGTCATCGAGGTGTTTCTACTTCAGGTGCAGTATGTAAGGGCTGTAACAGTGTAGGACACGGTGACACTGCAATGCCAAAACCTAAAAATGTGACAAATCTCTGTGGAGTATGAGGAATTAATTAATTAATTAATTAATTGTGTTTTATTCTCATTAGTAGATTCAGCAGTAATATATACACGGTAGTCATTTATTCAAAATATTGTGAATCCAAAGCTGTAAATCTTGTTTCTTGAATGAACTGATACACCTCTAGTGGTTTGCATTGAATGTCTTAGCCTTAACATGGACTGGTTGTGATGTCTGTAATATTTAACACATATTTTTAATGTTATTATTGTTATGTGATCAGACTACTGACCTCACCTCCGTTCACCTTGGAGTAAAGTTCAGCTGTCGTTTCACTCTCAGGGAGATTCAGGAGCGGTGGTACGCTCTTCTTTATGACCCTGTCATATCAAAGTAAGCTGAGTTTTCATATGAATTTCTTGTTTTCTGCTTCCTGTATATATTTTCACTCTTGGCCAAATGCATCAGTGCTGTTTTTGATTGTTTAAAAACATTATGTTTAAAATTAGTCAAATCATCTGACAGCAGGACAATACACTTTGCCTAGATTTATGATGATATTATGTTTTCAACGTGTGATTAATTCAGCTTTTTTTTTTTTTTTTACCTGTTCTGCAGGCTGGCTTGGCAGGCAATGAGACAGCTCCACCCAGAGGCTATCACAGCGATTCAGAGCAAGGCTCTTTACAGCCATGCAGAGGAGGCTCTGCTGGCTAAGATTAGCTCAGTGAGTCAGCATTTTTTTTTCTAAGAGTTTTCAAAAACACACATTCACTGAGGGTACATAATGTTCATCAGATTTCCAAATGCAATTTCCCATGCTTAAATCATTGGTATCAAATTCTGCTCAAATTTACTGTGGTTGCTTTGTTCCTTTTATCCTCCATTTCTTCATTATGCATGTCTCAGCATAAAAGATTATGCTCTTTGTGGGTTTGGGCACAGACATAGGATCTAGACGGATTGGAGCAGAAATGTTTATAACTCTGCCTCATAAACATTATCTCATAATTAACTGTAATGACCATTATCATGTAATGAAATATGTCAAATATAATGAGTTATTTTACTAACACTGATTAAAACATTGATGTTCTCTCTCCTGTTTCAACAAACATCACGTGGAAATATGTTGCAAGTGTTTGTTAATGGTCTTGATTTAGACCATTTAGACGTTAGAACTTTGCTGTGGTCAGTAGTAACTGCTGCTTTTTTGTCTTTTTGTGTCCCACTTTGAGTAGAACAGTCAGCCGAAACTGGAGGTGTTCCAGGACCTGCTGAACAAGCATCCCAGTGTGTTCTACCCTTCTCGAACCGCTAAGAGCCTGCTAGTGCACTGGCAACTGCTGAAACAGTATTATTTATTGGATGACCAGAGTGGTGAGACCTTTTCTCATGCTCCTTTTTGAATGGAAAGACGTGTCATTAAATTAACACTGCTGTAAAATGAAAACGGATTAATTGAATGAAACAAATAAATGCTTATTTTTTGCTAAAACAAAAACCAAAAAAGGATTCAAGTAAATAAATTGATGAATAATTGTTGGCTGCAGTTTTGTAAGTCCTCAACATTTTAAGGACAGATTTGCTAGTACAGACTTTATCTGCCACAGTTTGCTAGGTTCTGGTTCTAAAGTGGCTGGCAGTGACTGTATAGGAATTTCAAATCTGAGGTACAGACGTTCTTGTAATTGTTTCAATGAACATTTATGTTTGAAACTGATTTCACAGACATGCTCTTATTTTTTTGCTTTCCAGTTCAGCCCCTTCCCAAAGCCGACCAGGTTCTGAACTTCTCTGACGCTGAGCAGATGGTTGATGATGCTAAGCTTAAGTAATAACACAATGCACATCCTTATAACTATACACTATCCAGAGTTATATTTAAAATTCCTTACACCACATTGGATCAAACATATTTATCTCTGAAAGGGATATTTTATAAACTATGATGTATATTAATGTAACAGTATTTAATTATTTTACAGTGATTTTCAACATTGAAATGGTCTTTTAAAAAGATGTGCCGTGCTGATTGTTTGTGTTTTGTTTGTTTCTTCTGATCAGAGACAGCAGGGATGAGGTACTGGAACATGGTGAGTTACAGTTGAATTATCTCCTCTTTTCATTGCATTACTCTATAATTAACACTGTGTCGCATTTGTATTTTCTTTCCCCATGTGTATTATGTTTTTTTCTTCTTTTTTCATCTTCCTTTCTCTGTTAAGAGCTGATGGTTGCAGACAGACACCAGAAGCGTGAAATCAGGCAACTGGAGCAGGAACTCCCTCGGTGGCAGGTCCTAGTTGACAGCATCACAGGTCAGTTTCAGGTTGTTCCAGGTTTAATCGCTGGTCTTAATTAATTCATTTTACTCAATGCTCATCCAGCGTTTTGGAAAAATTTAGTTCTACTAGAAGGCCCATTGTTTAACAGAAAAATACATATTCAAAAAATTAAAGATTTCCCAAAATTCCTTAAATCAACACTGTGTAGGTGGATAGTTTTGAAAATATTTTGGTAAATACCATTGGTTTTGGCAATAATTAATCTGTAATGTATCTGTTTTTCGTGAGTAATCTCATAAAGGGAACACTTTAAATATTTTAAATCTAATGTAATATGTGCGGCATGGTGGTGCAGCAGGTAGGTGTCGCAGTCACACAGCTCCAGGGACCTGGAGGTTGTGGGTTTGATTCCTGCTCCGGGTGACTGTCTGTGAGGAGTGTGGTGTGTTCTCCCTGTGTCTGTGTGGGTTTCCTCCAGGTTACTGTCTGTGAGGAGTGTGGTGTGTTCTCCCTGTGTCTGTGTGGGTCTCCTCCGGGTGACTGTCTGTGAGGAGTGTGGTGTGTTCTCCCTGTGTCTGCACGGGTTTCCTCCGGGTGACTGACTGCGAGGAGTGTGGTGTGTTCTCCCTGTGTCTGTGTGGGTTTCCTCCAGGTGACTGTCTGTGAGGAGTGTGGTGTGTCCTCCCTGTGTCTGCGGGTTTCCTCCGGGTGATTGTCTGTGAGGAGTGTGGTGTGTTCTATCTGTGTCTGAGTGGGTTTCCTCCGGGTGACTGTCTGTGAGGAGTGTGGTGTGTTCTATCTGTGTCTGAGTGGGTTTCCTCCGGGTGACTGTCTGTGAGGAGTGTGGTGTGTTCTATCTGTGTCTGAGTGGGTTTCCTCCGGGTGACTGTCTGTGAGGAGTGTGGTGTGTTCTATCTGTGTCTGAGTGGGTTTCGTCCGGGTGACTGTCTGTGAGGAGTGTGGTGTGTTCTCCCTGTGTCTGTGTGGGTTTCCTCCGGGTGACTGTCTGTGAGGAGTGTGGTGTGTTCTCCCTGTGTCTGTGTGGGTTTCCTCCGGGTGACTGTCTGTGAGGAGTGTGGTGTGTTCTCCCTGTGTCTGTGTGGGTCTCCTCCGGGTGACTGTCTGTGAGGAGTGTGGTGTGTTCTCCCTGTGTCTGCACGGGTTTCCTCCGGGTGACTGACTGCGAGGATTGTGGTGTGTTCTCCCTGTGTCTGCGTGGGTTTCCTCCAGGTGACTGTCTGTGAGGAGTGTGGTGTGTTCTCCCTGTGTCCGTGTGGGTTTCTTCCCACAGTTCAAAAACACATGTTGGTAGGTGGATTGGAGACTCAAAAGTGTGTGTGTGAATCTGTGTGAGTGTGTGTTGCCCTGTGAAGGACTGGCGCCAGGGTGTATTCCCGCCTTGCGCCCAATGATTACAGGTAGGCTCTGGACACACTGCGAACCTGAACTGGATAAGGGTTACAGATAATGAATGAATAATGTAATATATCAAAATATTTTTATGCTTCTCAACCTGCATTTTTGCTGAAAGTATTATGAGCATCAGTCTGTAAGCTTATGTATAATGTATATGTTACTGTTTGTGCAATTTAGAGAGTTTGTCATTTCTTAATAATTTCTTACTTAATTCTTTGTATTGGTTGATTTGTTTATAGGCATGAACTCCCCAGACTTTGATAACCAGACTCTGGCAGCATTACGAGGACGGATGGTTCGATACCTCATGAGATCCAGAGAGGTGTGTTACTCACTGGACTGACAAACGTTTATTTTTTCTTAATTGTATTAACATAAATGATATGTTTCCTAATAATGGATTCTGTCATCACTAACAAATAAATCGCCTACATCCAATTAGATTACTCTTGGACGTGCCACCAAGGACAAACAGATTGATGTGGATCTGTCATTAGAGGGACCAGCATGGAAAGTTTCCAGACAGCAAGGTATTTTATATTTCTTTGACACACGCTGTGACACACAGGGATTACTTCTTCAGTCATTTATTTTCTTAATCTTTTTCTTCTTTTGAATGCAGGAGTCATCAAACTCAAAAACAATGGTGATTTCTTTATTGCAAACGAGGGACGGAGACCAATTTACATTGATGGCAGACCTGTCCTCTCCGGAAACAAGTGGAAGTTGAACAACAACTCTGTGCTGGAGGTTAGAAGAGAGGACTTTGGATTCATTTTTCTCTTCTTAGAAATGTGAAAATGTTTGATATCTGTACTTTGCTGCTTTAGTTGTGTATCGGAAATGTAAGGCTTCTGTTAATGTGGATTAGTGAAATACTGCTGACATGCAAAGTCTCTGTTATTTTGATTTGGTTCTTTTTCAGTTTACGAGTACATTCTTTGTTATAACAGCACAGTATTCTATTGTAAAGAGAACGACAAGTTTATACAGTATCCCTTGCCTAATATATACTCTTTTCTTAAAAGTGCCTGATCTTTCCTCATGTATATGTACTTTTAGATTCAGGCACACTATCTCCTTTAAAACAGCAGTGGAAGTCTTGAAACCTGATTCATTTTCCTGTTTTAGAGCTAGTTGTAATGTTCTGTAATGCTTATCTTCTCTCTCACACATTTTCTTTCTGTCTGTTTCTCTCTCTCTGTCTGTGTCTCTCCCTCTCTCTCTCTCTCACACACATTTTCTCTGTCTGTTTCTGTCTCTCTCTGTCTCTCTCTTTTTCTCTCTCTCTCTCTGTCTCTGTCTGTCTCTCTCTCTCTCTCTGTGACTCTCTCTCTGTTATCCAGATTGCAGGTCTCCGCTTTGTGTTCCTTATCAACCAGGAGCTGATTTCCCTTATCAAAGCAGAGACAGCCAAGATGAACCAGCAGTGAGCTGCGACATGAAATATCCTTGTCTGCATTTGTTGAAAAAACTGGGGTGTTCGATGAGCCGTCAGCTCTGGAACCTTACGCTGCAGATTATGCTGGACTTCTTTAGATTGCTCTGTAGATAAATGTGTTCACACAGAGACTTGTCCTAAAGGGAACTCAAAAGGGCTTTTCAGTGCTTTATAAGGGGTTCTGATCCAGTTCAACACTGAAAGCTTCACATATAATGAGAAAGGACCCTTCAGAATCATATGAGCGGGTGGGCTTGGACTAAAAGCCCAAAGGAACTCAAGTTCATGTTCGGCAAACTGAATCTGTCCTTGGAGACACACCAATGTATAGCAGACACCTGTCCTGACCTGATAAACTAATCAGTTCTGAACTGTAACTGAGCTCATTCTATTGTTTAATGTTGTCATTTTGTGTGTGTCATTAATACTTTTACAAATGCTAATACATCTGATTTAGACAGCTTTTTTGCAAAGGAAAATGACGAATTAACAGTAATGAAGACAATGGTATTGAACTCAGGTGCTCTACATTTGTGAAAACTGAAGATACTGCAGTTTGAGTCTCGATGAATATCCTCAACTTCTGAAGTATTTTATTTCACACAGAAAAGGGTTTGTTTTTTCCTTTTTCTAAATCGTGTTAGCATTTATGTGCGCATACACATAAGAGATAGGTCTTCACTTACATCTCAACTAGACAAGTCTTGGCCATATTGGGGACTAAGATGGAAACTATAATAATGATTTAACTACAAACTTTCCTCTTAAGAACTTGTAAAAGTGAAGAAGCCTCTCCAAACCTATGTTTATCAAACACCTTAGAGCAAGAATTATATGGGATCAGTTCATGGTTAAGAATTAGGATTACACGGACAGAAAAGGCCCGAAGGAAGATTGATAAAAATCTGAGATGCGTAATAAACACAGACCCTCCAACCAGAATCAAACATGGACCTTCAACCGTGCATTCAAATTTCTTTTAATGTCTGGGTTGTTCAAATTTACTTTGTGTTTTAATTATATGGTGTTCGAGAGACGCTCATGCTATAAATGTTATGTTTTTTTATGATTTTAAAGCTCATCAATTTGCCTTCTTCAAATTATTGTTTTCCTGTCCTCGGGGCATTGGAGAGAGACTGAGAAGAGAGGGAGAGGGCTTTGGAATGAGATTTATCATTTTCCTCTTTTTTTTGTTATCATTCGTCCACAAAAGTGTCATGAGAGTTATCGTATTTCTTGGATGTTTGGAAACTTGGAAACATTGCTGCAAAAGAGCCTGGTTAAAATATGCTGTAGCAGTTTCTCTTTATCATAAGCAAATAATCAGTTATGGGTGGCCATAAACCCTTACAGCGTGTCATAAATCAGATTTACCCTGGTCTGGTGTTTTCCGGACATGCATTAAGACTAGTCTCAAGTTTAGGCTTAAAACATTGTCTGGGAAACTGACCCTTTTTGTATAAACGTTTGTGGACACAAGCTCTGTCAGCATTTAGTTCTTCTGAACTAAGGGTATTTATTAATCAGCTGTTTGTCTCCTTTGCTGCAGTAACACTCTAGTTTTCTGAGAAGAGTTTAGAATCGGGAAATGATTGAAGTAATATAAAAATAATTAGCAAAAAGTAACACATGATAAAAATAAGAAAACTGGTAATGTACTGGTAAGAAAGAAATTCATTTTACTAATATTATTATCAATATAAAGGAAGAATATCAGTTTCTATTGGACTGCTGCTCATTATATATATATATATATATATATATATATTCATTCATTATCTGTAACCCGGAGGAAACCCACGCAGACACGGAGAGAACACACCACACAGACAGTCACCCGGAGCGGGAATCAAACCCACAACCTCCAGGCCCCTGGAGCAGTGTGACTGCCACATTACCTGCTGCACCACCGTGCCGCCCTTCCACTCATTTTCCACATACAGTGAATGTACCCGTCAAAAATTTGGACATCTCATTAAATGTTTTTTCTTTTTTTATTATTATTATTTTTTACATAGTAAATGAATTTGATAGACATTAAAACTATGAAGCAGCACATATGGAGCTATGTAGTAAACAACAAAGTGTTAAACACAACAGATTCTTCAAAGTAGCCCCCTGTTGCTTTGATGATAGCTTCACACTCAGCTTCATGAGGTCGTCACCTGGAACGGTTTTCAGTGAACCATACTCACGTTGTGAAGACGTAGCGCTGGTGCACAGTTCTATGCAGTGACTAGCTCTGCTCCACCGATCACTAATAAGATGATGTGTCAAACATTTGACTGGTTGTGTGTGTGTGTGTGTGTCTATATGAAACAGAGGGGGTGGAATTGCGTGTCAGTGACGTCACAGCGCCCGTCCTTTCAGTCTTTAGGTCGAGTGCGCGTGCACGGTAAGTCATTCAGACTCGGGACTGAACTCTGGCGCGCGGTGAGTATTGTTACTGTGAATCGTTTAAAAAACAGCGTTTAAACATCAATAACGCTTCGGTAGCTCGCGTGTATGGTTTCGGGCATCTTTAGTCACACAGAAACCGTCTAAAATCCGTATTTAAATTGGCTCTGATTCAGCTCTATTCAGAAAAACAAAGCAGCTGTTAGAAATGTGTGTGAATTGACTGAATTCTTGTTTTAACGCTATTATTAAAAGCTGTATGTTTCTGTTTTAATGGTCTACTCCGTCTTCGTTATAGCCATTAACCCTTATCTTCACTCCATATTGACGCTGTGTTTTTTTATCGGTGTTCAGCACGCTCCAGGCCACTGGAAAGACCTGAAGAGCAAAAGTGTGTGGACACCTCCTATATAGTCCCTTTATACGAATTCTGCAAGTTTAAGATCAGCACGGGTCTTTAAATGTTCACGCTGCTTGTGTAACCTCCACTGAAAAGCGTGAACAGAGATGGGACGCTGACTGCAGACAAGCCTATCTACTACGCCCTATGCCATGCGTTGGCCAGAGGGGTATAAAGCCCTCAGTATTTTGAACGGGACTGATGAAGCAGCGTTCAGTCCAGGGAACTGTGTTTTAGAAGTGACTTTGATTTTGCTAATATGGATAAGACTGCCTTCTAAATCCTCACAGCACATCTTCTCAGAACATTAGGCTGCTACTGAAGCAAACAAGGGCAAAACTACCAGTTAATGTAGCCTCCAAAGAAACTATAGGCTATATTAGACTAACCACTGAGCTGGAAGTGGGCAGGGGCTTGAACTAGAATAAACAGACGTATAAAACTGGAAATAACCATTTGAACGGAGAGAAGACGCCTCTCTGTTGAAATCATTTCACTGCCGTTGTCCCGAAGTTCAAAACACTATTGATTTAAAACCTTTGGCTTTAGGCTCAACTTCCCCACATTTGGACAGGGCTCAGGGACAAGTTCTACTGTGCAAAAACATGGTGCTGCTTTCTCAGTTTTATAGCTTTTAAAGGAATGACAGCAGAGTGGGAATACAAAGTGTTTCCAGGAAAAAGACAGTTACCTTTACACAGAGGAACAAAGTTAAAAATGTATAAATCTAAACCACATCTTATTTACTAATCTTTATCTTCACTCTGTAAAAACAGTGGGGTCCAGAGTGCCAACAGGCTCTTCTACTGTATGTTGGTTTAAATTAGTGAAGCAATACTCTAGGGACTGAACGTCATTCACAGCACTGGTGAATAGAACCAGATGTGAGACTCTGAGGCAGATTGTTTTACAGTAACTTTGAAAAATGTTTTTGTCATAAGACACTTTCTTTTTTTCTTTTTACAATCAATTCCTCGCAGAGAAACTTCTTGTTTTTTTATTTTTAAGATTTAAAAATATTTTCCCATCATCGTTCCACATATAAAATTGTGGCGTGTGGACTTCACTGTCGGTTCATGACGGTAAATAAAACGTAAACTCAATAGTGCTGTAGATATCAACACATTCTCTCACTTTGCTCACATCCCAAAAAGCAGAATTATTCAGGAACGTCCAACAAAAAAGTTTAAATTGCCCTTGGAGTTCACACAAATATGTTTGGTCAAGAGCACGGTGCTTTGGTGGAACATGCTTTTCACTGTGGTCACGAGTTTCTTATGGAACCCATCATAAAATGATGTGTACTTTGTGCAATTATCCTCTCAAGTCATTCTTTCTCTTTTTGGGCCTTTAGTAATAACATAGTGGTTTATTTGGCAAAGCTACGATGCTTTTTTTCGACTAGAAGCCTGTTTTCATTGTGAACTGAGGATGGCTGGGATTGTCTAAACCCCCGTTTGCCTTCTGAAGCCCACCCCACATCAGGATTGGCCTGCTGGTGCTGGTGCTGGAACTTTTTGGGGGGAGTTTATTGAGCAACTGAGAGCTCTACTTGTTTGTTGGCAGTGATAAGGCACACTTTTGTTCTGTATAGATTTGTTTGACAGCTCTTTTTCAGAGGGGTTTAAAAAGATTAAACTCCGCTCCAGTTACAAGGCTGAAATGTTAATCAGTTTCTTTTCGAAATCACAGTTTAAAAAACATACACTGTAAAAAAAAAAAAAAATCGGTAATTTTTACAGTAAAATACTGGCAGCTTTGGTTGCCAGAATTTCACCGTAAAATATACGGTCACGTTTTTGGCAATCATACATTTTACATTTAAGGACCATTTTGTTTACAGTATATTTCTGTTAAAAACAGATACACTGTAAAAAAAAAAGAACATGGTATTTACCTAAAAATAAAGTAAATTAAAGTAAAATTAACGTATAAATTGTGTGACAAATTAGAGAAAGGAGACTGGGATATAGCCGTATTTAGATAGAGCCAAACTGCATCCTATATTCAGCCCTAAGGAGATATTGCTGAAAAGACTAAAGAAATGTTCGGTATCAGGGTGCCACACACGGAACACAGACTGATGGTGAACTTTCCTGACCAACACACATCTCGTCATAACATGCACAGAAACACAAACACACACCAAAATCAGTAAGTCTCAAAGACGGAAGAAAACAAAGAAACTCTGAAAATCACAGAAAATATGGAGAAGCAAAGCATGCTGGGAACTCCCTATTGAGTCTCAGCTCCTCCCAGTCCTTGGACACTTGTACTGTCCCCAATGGTTTGTGCGTTTAACAGTGAAATAATGTATTTTTTACAATAAAAAGAAAATTGTATTTTGGCTGATAAAAGTATTTACGGTATTTCACTGTTACAGAAACTGTTTTCAACCTTTTTAGAGTTTACAGTCATTTACTGTCATGGTTTTACAGTTTTCCACCGTAAAATTCAGACATTATTTACAGTGTAGGTTTTTAAAACTGGGAAATTTAACTTATCAATACAGATCCCCCAAACATTTTCGTGAACATCAAGTGAAGTCAGAAGCAAGGATAAGTCATAGCAAGGTTAACAGTTCAAATACTCAAGCCACCAGTTGATATTGATATACTCAAGCCACCAGTTGATATTGTCTTCTTTGCTGAAAAACGCAGCCCTAGACCACCTTCATTTATATCATATAATCAGATCAAAGTCACAATACAGACCAGGAAAGTGGTTCAGCTCTTTCCTCGCTCTGTAGCTCAGAGTAATTCCTGTCAGATGTAGGAATACAGAAGATGATTCTGTTTCTCTGGAAGTCTCTTCATTTTTCCTGTGTGTGTTGAATCTGTGTCAGACCTCAGAATATCATCAGAAGAGGACAAACCAGGGTCATGATGATTCAGCCTTCAGCGCTAGGAGTTTAGCAAAGAGAGTGTCATTGATCTGTGAAGAAAATAATTAAATGTTTTAAAAGTTTTAACATACAAATATGTATAAACACACAATAAAACAGTAAAACAGAAGGATCCACCCTTTGTAAAGTTCTGCAGCTCTGGATTCTGACAGGAGCACATGCAAAAATATCTGAGCCAGCACAGAGGGCTGTTTTCTTATGACTTATTTAATAACTGTACAAATGTGTGAGCTTGTGAACGATATACAAAATGTAGTAAAGTTATGCAGCTTTATATTCTGGCAGAAGTATGAGCAAATTTTGTGGAATACAGAGCTGAAGAACCTTTCAGACTTCTGAAATTAACATTATTTTAATGAAGAGTACACAATTATAAAAGAAGGTAAAATTACATTGTGCTTCTTTTGCAGTTTCAGTTCCTCCTTCTTTGTAACAGCGCCCTGTTTTGAACTTTACAGTGGTACAGTGTCTTTAAAACTGAACGTGAAATTGCATTGTCTTTTCATTATATAAATGTGTGTTCCTTAGTTTGTAGTCTGTAAATCAATGTAGGTTTCTGTTTTGAAATGAGCTTAAACAAATGGAATGCGGAAGCCAGAAGGGATCTGAATCATTCTTTACATTTGGAGTTATGTAATCGACTCACTGATGTGAAGTCTGTGCTATTCATTCATGGAATGCAGTGAAACCAATGTCAGTGCTGTATTTTTGATTTTGGTTTTTCTTGTTCCAGACCTCCAACGCGATGCAGAACCTGAAACGCTGCAGGGATCTCGCTGGTTTCTTCCTCAGAGCTCACAGGTGTGTCTTACTCTTATCTGAGACATTGTAATGCAATAGAACTGTAACTTTTTTATGAAAATCTTTGCGTCCTGTGGTTCCTCAGTGCAGAGTTGCACATGTAATGAAATAAAGGTTAACTGCTTTGTTACTCAGTCACTCAGTCACATTACTATTTAACTGTCAATGATTTAATGAGCTGCTACTTTGCGTGCAACTTGTTGGGGAGTTTGCCAAAAAAAACATGTGTCTCTAAATGGAGATGTACAGTGCCTTGTGAAAGTATTCGACCCCTTGAACTCTTCAACCTTTTTCCACATTTCAGGCTTCAAACATAAAGATATTAAATTAAAATTTTTTGTGAAGAATCAACAACAAGTGGGACACAATCGTGAAGTGGAATGAAATTTTGGTTTCATCTGACCACAGCACCTTCTTCCACATGTTTGGTGTGTCTCACAGTGGCTTGTGGCAAACTTTAAACAAGACTTTTTATGGATATCTTTGAGAAATGGCTTTATTCTTGCCACTCTTCCATAAAGGCCAGATTTGTGCAGTGTACGACTGATAGTTCTCCTATGGACAGACTCTCCCACCTCAGCTGTAGATCTCTGCAGTTCATCCAGAGTGATCATGGGCCTCTTGGCTGCGTCTCTGATCAGTCTTCTCCTTGTTCCAGATGAAAGTTTAGAGGGACGGCCGGGTCTTGGTAGATTTGCAGTGGTCTGACACTCCTTCCATTTCAATATGATTGCTTGCACAGTGCTCGTTGGGATGTATCTCAAATCCAGCTTCAAACTTCTCCACAACGGTATCTTGGACCTGCCTGGTGTGTTCCTCAGTCGTCATGATGCTCTCTGCGCTTTGAACAGAACCCTGAAACTATCACAGAGCAGGTGCATTTATACGGAGACTTGATCACACACAGGTGGATTCTGTTTATCATCATCAGTCATTTGGGACAACACTGGATCATTCAGAAATCCTCACTGAACTCCTGGAGTGAGTTTGCTGCACTGAAAGTAAAGGGGCTGAATGATATCGCACGACCCCCCTTTTCAGTTTTTTATTTGTTAAAAAAGTTTGACACATCAAATAAATTTCATTCCACTTCACGATTGTGTCCCACTTGTTGTTGATTCTTCACAAAAATTACAGTTTTATATCTTTATGTTTGAAGCCTGAAATGTGGCAAAAAAGGTTGAAAGTTCAAGGGGCCGAATACTTTCGCAAGGCACTGTATCTTTTTCTTGGGACCGTGATGAAATTTAGAATAACATTATTATATTTCAATGTCATTAAAATGAACAAAACAAGCCATTTGACCAGGTGTGTCCACATTTTTACAAATTATTATATATGTGTGTATTTTTTACTATTATTTGTACTCTTCTGTCAGTGCTCAGCAGCTCAGGAACAGCACCCCCCTGGCATCAGGATGTTCTGGACTTCTTTCTCTTCGCTGGACCAGTCATCAAGGGCAAGACTACTACGGCTCCAGAGGACCAAGGTTCAGATACATAGTGACTGGGCTGGTGGCTGGGACCGGAGTGGTGTTGGCTTATGGACTTCATCAGAGTAAGGTGAATTATTACATTTACTATCGATACAATAGATGTCCATGCAACCCTTTACAATGAGTAAACCCAGCTATGTTACCTCAGTTCTGGACACACAGCTTATCTATAGAAAAGCATTAGCCATAAAACGGGATCCTCTGCAGCAGCAACACATGAGCCTAATGTCCCGTTTAGTGTGTAGGTTTAGCCACTCTTTTTTGATATTGTGTGTCAACCCAGCACCTGCTAAAGTAGATGTATGCTTTGCCATCATGGAATAATTTCTCGTTCATTCTTTCCATTTTGTTCTACAGGGAGAGCAGGCAGCTACCTCAGTGACTCGGGCTCCCTCCCTGCCTGTCTATACCCAAGAAGAAGTTACCAAACATTCCTCCATAGATAATGGAGTATGGGTTACCTACAAAGGAAGTGTTTACGACATTACTGAGTTCGTGGCCATCCACCCAGGAGGCGACAAAATACTTCTTGCTGCAGGTGGAGCTCTCGAGCCCTTTTGGGCACTGTATGCTGTCCATGGTCAAGATCATGTCCTGGACATTCTCTCAGAGTATAAGGTTGGGATTCTTCAACCAGAGGACTGCAAGAAGCAAGAGATGGCCAACCCTGCAGATCCGTATTCCACCGACCCGCCCCGGCATCCTGCGCTCGTTGTCAACAGCTCAAAGCCTTTTAATGGAGAAACGCCACCTTCCCTTCTTACTGACAGCTATATCACGCCTTCTGCCCTGTTCTTCAAGCGCAACCATCTTCCTGTTCCCCAGGTAGATCCTGCCAAATACAAGCTGCAGTTAGAGGGCCTTCCTGAGGGCACAGTGTCTTTGACTTTGGATGATCTTAAGTCTCGTTTCCCAAAGCATACAGTCACTGCAACTCTCCAGTGTGCTGGAAACCGTCGTTCTGATATGAACAAGATAAAGCAAGTCAAGGGCCTGAACTGGGGAGTTGGAGCTATAGGCAACGCCACGTGGTCAGGTGCACGTCTTCGAGATGTCCTTAGTTTTTATGGATTTGGCCCAGAAGTGGCAGCTAAGGCTCGTCATGTCCAATTTGAAGGCTTAGATCAAGATACAACTGGCACACCTTATGCTGCATCAATCCCACTGAGCAAAGCAGTGAGCGAAGAGGGAGATGTTCTTTTGGCCTATGAAATGAACGGCGAGGACCTACCGGCAGATCATGGGTATCCAGTTCGTGTGGTTGTCCCTGGAATAGTTGGAGCCAGGAACGTCAAATGGCTTGGGAAGATAGTTGTGAGCGAAGAGGAGAGCAAGAGTCACTGGCAGCAGAATGACTACAAAGGTTTCTCTCCAGGCACAGACTGGGATACCGTGGACTTCAAATCAGCACCAGCAATTCAAGAGCTGCCAGTTCAATCTGCCATCACCTGGCCAGAGGAAGGGTCAACAGTAGATCATAGCATGAAAGAAGTGACCTTAAAAGGCTACGCTTGGAGTGGAGGAGGTAGGGAAGTGGTACGAGTGGACGTCTCCCTTGATGGAGGGAAAACGTGGCACGTAGCCGAACTCCAGAATAGTGAAACAGGACAAAAACCCGGACCTCCTCCCCCACCTGGCCGAGCTTGGGCATGGAAACTGTGGGAGATAACAATCCCTCTGCCGGAAGGAGCTCAGGAGCTGGAGCTTGTTTGCAAAGCAGTTGACAGTAGCTATAACTCTCAGCCAGACACTGTGTCACCTATTTGGAACTTGAGGGGTGTGCTGAGTACCGCGTGGCATCGAGTGAAGGTCAAAGTGGAATGAGATTCTGGACTGTTCCCAAAGAGATATTTATTTTAATTTACCTCAGGAAAGGAATTGGTCGTATTTTTTAGGCATGGGTCCACTAGCTTGACTAGTTTTTAAGCAATCTGACAAGTCAGAAATGCTTAGTGTTAGGATCAACAGTCTGTCAAATCCCACATGTATTTGGGCACAAATCAGAGTTTACAGTGAATTATGTTTGAGTCAGGAGCAACAGTATAATCATAGCTCAAAATATTTTGAAAAATATTGAGCTTACTAAACTGGATCAGAAATTGTTTTGACTATCAACATCAGGGATTCATTTCTTTCACATCTGAGCTCTTCTTTTCCGTTTATAACTGAGCACTCTGTCCTTCTGATGCTCATAGTGTTCTGTCATCTTTGAAATGTAAACCGCACAGGGTTTAAATGCTGATTTCTATTGTTCCTGTATGGGAATTGATTTGTCAGAAAGCACAAATTTTCAAAATGTGAAAATTGTATTTACGTGTTTTTAAGTGTCTGTGAAGCACCAGTTGGAGATTGAAGTGGAATTCATTTTAAAAGATGCAGTGTCTTAATGCCAATAGTTCAGAGCTTTGTGTGAAATACAAAAGCAAAGCATTGCTGGACCCTAAGGATAAGTGCTTACATTGATCTGCTGCAATGTTATTTCTTGGAATGTTATGGAAGAATAGTGACAGCAGTAATTACAATTTTAAATTATGTTATAGCTTCAACTTAATGCCAGCTGCTTTGCAATGGTTTTAATGAAGTTTATTGTATGTATAACACATGACGCACATTTTTTATAAAGTATTTTCTTTTATAAGAAGATTTTAGTTTCTTATATGATTTCATGAAATGAATCATATTTATTTCAAACCTTCATAGCTCTAATATCATGAGCTTGCAAGAAAAATAAAGACTTGGGTTTGACTCGGATTTGTCCACATGATTTAGTAAAATGGAAGATATTAACTGTCTACAATTAAAGATATAGACTGAATGTCTGTATTTATTTATTTATTAATTTAAACGTGAGTTTTAGCCAAATGTCTTGGTCCACTGAATCCTAACGATTGAATGCAAGTCTTATGCAGTAGTTGATGATCTTAAGTTGCTTCATTGATGAGATTAGGGTATATATGAGCATTTTAGCATTGTTATTTTACGTTTATTCATTTTCTGTAACCGCTTAATTCAGGGTCATGGTGGGTCCGGAGCCTAGCCGGAATCCGCAGGAACACACCCTGTGGGGCATTCCTTTGCAGGGAAGCACACACTCACAACCACTGACACTTTTGAGTCTCCAGTCCACCTACCCAGTGTTTTTGGACCTTGGGTGGAAACCAGAGCAACCAGAGGAAACCCACGCCGACACAGAGAGAACACACCACACTCCTCACAGACTGTCACCCGGAGGAAACCCACGCAGACACAGAGAGAACACACCACATTCCTCACAGACAGTCACACACACACACTCCTCACAGTCACCCGGAGGAAACCCACGCAGACACAGGGAGAACACACCAAACTCCTAGCAGTTAACTGGAGTGGGACTCTGGAGCTGTGACAGACACTACCTGCTACACCATCATGCCACACTAATAAGTTGAATTTCCCTAGTTAAAATATTACAACACCTCTTAATGTTATTTGTCCCGTTAATAATGATGTAATAATATAATCATGAAACCATATATTAATAACATGTTTTTGTTTAGTCACATTTTGTACTCTATTATTGTGGTTCTCACTGGTGAAAACTTTTACCCAAAATCAAACCCGGATGTACTGTAGACAAAACAAGACGACACAAATGTCAGTTTCTCCTCAATACTTTATTGCATATCACAGTCAGAAGATGACATAGAGTGGAGTGTGCAGATTAGTACGTGCTTTGTCTTTCTCAGTAGAGAGCAAAAGAGAGTAACACTGAGTTCCCTACATAACATTTCCCCTTCAACTCATCACATAACCGTCGGCAGACAGAACATATATATGAGAAAGCAAGACGGTGCTTGTAAAGAATGCTCTGTGTACTACTGAGATCTCCTGACAGGTGATAAGCTTGACTTCAGTGACTTTAATACTCTTCACCCTCCTCCTCTCCCTCTCCCTCGATGGAGTCGACTCCGACCTCCTCATAATCCTTCTCCAGGGCAGCCATGTCCTCTCTGGCCTCGGAGAACTCTCCCTCCTCCATTCCCTCTCCTACGTACCAGTGCACAAAGGCTCTCTTGGCGTACATCAGGTCGAACTTGTGGTCGAGACGAGCCCAGGCCTCTGCAATAGCTGTGGTGTTGCTGAGCATGCACACGGCTCTCTGGACCTTGGCCAGGTCACCACCGGGCACCACAGTGGGCGGCTGGTAGTTGATGCCCACCTTAAACCCAGTCGGGCACCAGTCCACAAACTGGATGGTGCGCTTGGTCTTAATGGTGGCGATGGCGGCGTTGACGTCTTTAGGCACAACGTCACCACGGTACAGCAAGCAGCACGCCATGTACTTCCCGTGACGAGGGTCACATTTCACCATCTGATTTGCAGGCTCAAAGCAGGCATTGGTGATCTCAGCCACTGAAAGCTGCTCATGGTAAGCTTTCTCAGCAGAAATAACTGGGGCATATGTGGCCAGAGGGAAGTGAATACGAGGGTAGGGCACCAAGTTGGTCTGGAACTCGGTCAGATCCACATTCAGTGCCCCATCGAATCGGAGGGAAGCGGTGATAGAAGACACGATCTGGCTGATCAGCCGGTTCAGATTGGTGTAGGTAGGACGCTCAATATCGAGGTTCCTACGGCAGATGTCGTAGATGGCCTCGTTGTCGACCATGAAAGCGCAGTCGGAGTGCTCCAGAGTGGTGTGAGTGGTCAGGATGGAGTTGTAGGGCTCCACCACAGCGGTGGACACCTGTGGAGCTGGGTAGATGGAGAACTCCAGCTTGGACTTCTTGCCGTAGTCCACAGAGAGTCGCTCCATCAGCAAAGAGGTGAAACCAGAGCCGGTTCCACCTCCGAAGCTGTGGAAGACCAGGAAACCCTGGAGACCAGTGCACTGGTCAGCCTGGAAAGAGGAGGCAAAGGAAAAGAAGTAAGTCACATTATGTGAGATCCAACAATCCCAAAGTCACTGTTCACCTGTAGTTACAATTCCACCAGGTTATAACCTCTCACCAGTTTACGGATTCTGTCGAGCACCAGGTCGATGATTTCTTTGCCGATGGTGTAGTGTCCGCGAGCGTAGTTGTTGGCAGCATCTTCTTTTCCAGTGATGAGCTGCTCAGGGTGGAACAGCTGGCGGTAAGTTCCAGTGCGGACTTCATCTGAGGGTCAAAATGGTGAAGTAGCAGCTTTTAGCAAAAAAGGATCTAAACTGATGAGTGGTGTAATGAGTAATGATTATATTCAGAAAACTCCTCACCAATCACAGTGGGCTCCAGATCCACAAACACAGCCCTGGGGACATGTTTCCCAGCGCCTGTCTCACTGAAGAAGGTGTTGAAGGAGTCGTCTCCTCCTCCGATCGTCTTGTCGCTGGGCATCTGTCCGTCCGGCTGAATGCCATGCTCAAGGCAGTACAGCTCCCAGCATGCATTGCCAATCTGGACACCGGCCTGGCCGACGTGGATGGAGATACACTCACGCTATTCAGGAAATAAAAGAAGCTGAAATAATTAATATCACAGAAGAAAAGATCAACAACAACAAATATGGTAAGACATTAAAACAGTGTAAATCAAGCCACAAATCACATAAACACTTTGATAACTTCAGTTACTACTTTTGGCTTTTAATTAAAAATGTTCTGGTATTGTACCCATGTTTAATATTAACAGCGTGGAAGGGTGGACAAGGCTATAATCCCATTTTGAGCTGAGGAAAATCGGTAAACTTGCAATGAGGACTGGGATATGTGTGTCGCAGAAGGGTGTGGCTAGTGTAAATCAAGCCATATCTCTCCCCCTCTCCATCCCCCTCTTGATGTTCCATTTGGTCTACACTCTAATTTCCCTTCAGCTGTTTAGTCAGCCGCTAAATCCTAAAATAGCTATTCGTGCACTTAGTGGGGTTGAACATTAACATATAGTGCGCTATAGTACAATATTCTGTTTTATTTTGTCTAGCGCTGGTTTCTGTTTGCCGTTAAATGTTTTTGCTAAATCCCAGATAGATTACAACGCAATATTTGGATAGAAATTTTTAAAAAAAAAATATTCCAGCCAGCCTAAATATTTTTTAGATTTATTTTTTAAATATCTTAAAATATTTCAATACATTGAATTAGTGTAACTTTACTTCCTATCCCATTTATATATATTTTCTTGCATGCTGTTTTATTAATATGCTTCTGATTTTTTTTTTTTTACTTTGGCTTGTTTATTGTTACAATAATTACTCCAGGCATAATAATTATTAATTTATCGACTGTTTACTGTTTGTGAGGAGAATGCACACACAGCACAGTAGAATCATCTTTTGTTCACTAAGTAGGGAGCACAGAGCAGTTTGGAACCCATTCTCTGACTCCGCCCATCTGTAGCTAAGGGATTTGCACATATGCCGCCGGCGCCAAGTCTGTTGCTTAGCAACGGGGCTTCGTGCTTAGATTGAAAGTAGACGTCATAAAAAATAGCTGCTCCAATACCGATATTGGACTTTTTTTTTCCATTTTTGTTTTGTGTATTAAATTGTATATTGTTATAAATAGTAGCTCTGAAAACTGTTGTTGTCCGCAATTATCTGTATTATCTGTTCTCGTTCCCAGGTTTGGTCATAAAGCTGGGGTTAACTCCCAAGGCGTTATTAGTAATTGTTACACTTTTACATAGCTCAGCTCTATTATTAGAATGATTTGTTTTAGTTCCATTTTGTCATGTGTAGTGTCCCATCGCACCACTTTCGATCACAAAACTGAAATTAGCTTCTGTGTCGACATAATATACCGGTAAATGCTGAATTCAAGATGGAAGATGCCGAACAGTAGCCGCGTTCAGCCTTGCCTTTATGTCCCAGTGGGGATCCCTGCATGTTAATCGGCTTTTCATACAGACCGTCTGTTCCTTTCAAGAAAGCCACTGGCTTCGTACAAATTTCTGTATTACAACAGGCAAGTGTTTTCCAATCTGAACGTTTAATGCAGTTAAACACCTCAAAGAATATTCCCAATTTCGGGCGATTTTTGATTAATTCCCAATAATAGGCATTTTAAAATACCAAAGACAAACCATTAACTATTAGTAAAAAATAAATAGGTATATTTTTCATAAAAAATGTACGTGTTTATTGAGACAAAACGAGCGAGAAGCACGTGCGCTGCTGCAGGAAAAAAATAATAATAATAAAAAAACCCGCGAATGTTCCACATACTAACAGCTTCGTTCAAGCAGGGAATCGACTCAGAATCATATTTAATCATGGAGAAAATTCTGGAACAATCTCGAAAATAAACTGCGATGTATAGTCATAATTGTTATTAGGAAGGCTATCTGGAGTTACATTTATTAAAAAGTAAGAGTTTTGAACAAATTGGAACTAAAATGTAAGATACTCTGCCAACCGTTTCCTATATTTTAATTCGTAATGCTTGTAGAGCCGCTTTCTGTAATGTTTAATATTCCCAGATTATAATTCAGCTAATTCATTGCTATGTTTAAGATTTCAAAGTAAAGATTAAATTGACTTTTGAGTCGATTCTTGATTCCCAAATGCTTGGAGAATCGATTCTTTTTAAAACCCGAATCTGAGCTTTACATTCAAACACTCAAGAGAGTAAAACGGGATTAGACAAGACATAAAGGACCTACATAATGGAAAACATACAGATTTAGCGTTGATATTGAAGTTATATTTTTGTATTATTTGCTCTTCTAAAATGCTAGCGATAACCTTGACGAAATTGAAGTTATTTTAAGAGAATCGTATGAAAATGATTCGCCACGTTCGCCATTGAAAGCTAGGACCAGTAGCATCTGTAGATAACATTGCAACGTTATGCACTGAAAGAAAATGTATGTAAAACACAAAACGGGGAGGTTAAACCACATTTAACGAGCTCTAGGACTAGGATAGAATATAAAGGGGGGCACTAAAAGGGACTCCTTTACCTATTAGATAATTAAAAAAAGCCCATAAAATCATATCAGTTACAGTTATAGTCCATGTAATTGCTATATTAATAATGTTGTAGTACTCACCATATTGAGAGTGGTAATATCCTCAGAGGGAGAGGTTTCTAGGTGATGGAAAGGTTACCTTCGTCGACGGCTAAGAGTCGATGTAGTAACTGGTTGCTGTCGCTGTGGCGCAGCACTTTATAAAGGAGCTGCTCCATTGGGGGCTGGGCTCTGGATTTAAGGCCGAGCTGGAGAAAGGCTGCATTGTAAATTGCACCTTCTGCTTTGTTTAGTCATGCTGCCAAATGCACACTGAATATGTGCAGTAATGCATTTCTTTTACAAGTTGAAAGATCAAAACTATTTCCTCGTATATCCTCATACAGGCATATGTAATTTAGGTTTAGTCCATAAGCACATTCCTTTCATAATGTGCATGCTCCATACCTCCTAATTATTCTATCTATCTATCTATCTATCTATCTATCTATCTATCTATCTATCTATCTATCTATCTATCACATTCAACTTGGACTTCTTACATTTCATTTTCTCACTACAAAGATAAAGAATAACCCTAATACATCAGCACTAAATAAGGGCTCATTTAAATGTGTCTATAAACTCAGTAGAATGGACCGATTATATGTGATTGCTGGTGTCTTACTCATGGCTTGAAGACACCAAACAGATTTGAATTAAAAAAAAAAGATATTAACGAAAAGGTAGAATAAACCAATGAAAGAGGAGATATAAAAGAACCAGCATGAAAAAGGCTAAAAGAGGTGTCATTAAGTGTGTCAGGGTTCTGCGTAGACATGATATGTAATATTTATCAAATTTATACAGTAAATATAGAATGTTTTACAGATATGTTGAGCAACCTGCATATCTCACATTTTATTGAAATGAAATCCTACAAAAGTGAGGTTAATGGACATAATGCTCAGTTGTAAAATTACCCCAGTGTGCAGAGGGTGTATTAAGCCCGTGCTGCTGTCTGACATCATAATATTAAAGTTAACATTAAATCTCTTTGAACTATCGGGTTCACTGAGTTCATCATGCAATTAAATAGACATGTGATTATAATGCATTTATATCGGATGTATCTGAGTGGAGGAAAAAAGGGGCTCCAGACAGGGGCATTCAGTTCAGTATTGATGAGGAATAAGGATCACGTGACGCACTGCAGTTGGATGACGTCATGGCTCTGCAGTAAAAAGACCCAGACAAAGAAGGGCGTTGGTCTGCAGCAGGGAGCAGCTACTGCTTCACTCTGATGATGCTCCAGATGCTTCTGTGTCTGGAAAGCAAATGTTTATTATATGATTAACACAGGCAAACACAATCAAATCTATCTATCTATCTATCTATCTATCTATCTATCTTTTCCAAAAATTATAGATAAATATTTTTTCTATTAGCAGTGATATATAATATGGGTCAGAGAGTTCATGAAAAAAATAAGATTTCAGAAACCTATTTTAGAATACATACCTATAACAGAATTACAACTACCAGTGATGTTATCAGAGTTTGTTTAACCATTTGTGACTATAATCCCACATCTTTTTTGATTACATCATTATAAATGTGTTGGTGATGGAGTGTCACAAATCACTGTTTAGACTAGAGTCATCAAAAAAGTCTGGGACCAAATACATGTAGCATTTGTATGTATTTGCATTCATTCTAATCACATATATTAATAGTTCAATCATACTGGCGTAATAAATGATTTAATGTA
Source organism: Hoplias malabaricus (assembly GCF_029633855.1). Taxonomy (NCBI): domain Eukaryota; kingdom Metazoa; phylum Chordata; class Actinopteri; order Characiformes; family Erythrinidae; genus Hoplias; species Hoplias malabaricus. Next base: position 22,967,947 of record NC_089804.1, on the reverse strand, counting down.
GCATGATTACTTGCCTAAGACCTTTATCCTCTATATACAGTCCTGAATGATGCAGACTGATCATACACAATGCCAGTAAATTCACTTGACAAATAGGTTTGATACTGTAAGCAGCACTGCAATTAAACATTCATAAAACACTGGAATAAATAAAGGAGGGAATATCTCCACAACCCATAACCTAATCTCTAAAGACAGTCAGTGTTGGAGTGTTTCTGAAAATGCCATGTGAAACTATCCTCAGCTGGACAGTGTAATTAAAAATGCAGTGCTGCTCAATCCCAAATCGAGTCCTTCTGCCTCCATAGTGCACTGTGCGAGATAGAAAAGTTTGTCAGAGCACCAGAGTCCAGCGCTTCAATTGGGAACTGTGTGCAGATAACGGAACCCCACATGGTTCTGTATTAGATTATGCACTGTTTAGATGAAGAAGATATTTTTTAAGGCCTGTTTAGTGCTTTAGGAAACCACTAGAGATTCAGCAGCTGATTGTGTCTATTGTGGTGCTATATATGGGAGAAATAATTAAATAAATAAATAAATAAATGAAATATAACACATTCTTATCAGATTCTCATCCTCAGTTTGTATCATTACTCACGTGTTATGTAAACTGGTGATAGCTGAGTGCAAGGCCGAAGCGGGCTTCTTATTTGTGGCCATAGATAGATGTAACATATGGTAAGGTGCAGGGGACAAGGACTGGGAGAAAAGTAAAGGCTTGAATAAGATATGCATCTCATTCTTAATCCACAACTGAAATTACCTGCTAGTTACCCATCTGTGTTTTTACTCTGTGATGAGCAGTTAGCAGTAAACGCATTAAGGATTTTAACTGAATAGAGCTGCAGTTTTTAGTGATGTTTCTCCACAGGCTGAAAGAGTATGAGTTTTGTGTTGAAAGGCTCATTGCCCACCATTGACCCTTCTTTTATTTACCTTTTTTATTTGCCCTTTTTTAATTTTTAATTTTTTAAATTTAGAAAAAAAATAACAGAAACCTACAAAGGTTCTTTCGTTACTCATTCTCATACACACTCACCCATACACACTCACTCATACACACTCACACTCTTCACAATCTTATTAAAATAAATAACGTTTATTATTTAGTGTTTGATGCATCACTGACACCATTTGCTCCTATTTATTGTCTATATAATATTTTATTGTGGTCGGTATTAATGGAAATCCATATTATGATTCTGAAACTAGGAGAAAAATGGCCTCAACTTTTAGTAGTACCTTAATAAAACGCGTCTTTCTTTCACATCCATTAATAATGAGTGTAAGTACTCGACTGTAATAAATATGCGCCCATTGAGTTCACTGCGCCAAACATGCGGTCGCTGCTCTATTATATACCACCCGTTTTCCTGCAAGCCCCGCCCACTTGTACTCGGATTGGCCAGTAGCCCCACCTTCCTACGCTCGGATTGCCCATTAGCTCAAACCTACAATAACCGGCCTATGAACGACTAGCCAATCCCATCTCTAGGTGATGTGGCTTGTCGGAAAACCGGTGGAAATAGAAATTCCACGCCCTTCGGGCATGCGCAGTGAGAGTGCCGCCTCCTCATTCTCTGTGCTCCGTTGTGTGGTCAGTGTCCATCTCTTCAGCTCCAGCATCTTCAGCAGAAAAAGAACACAATGGTGAGAGACCAGCTTTGTTTCTTCTTATTCTGATTATTCTGACTGTTCCAGTTTGAAGATATTAAGGTAATGGACATAGTTTTTTAGGGATGGTTCATAGGGATTTTGAAAGTGTATTGATTCTTTCACTCATTGATCAGGGGTGGGTCCTGAAAACAGCGCCCGTCTTATTGTCCTCAGAGACAAAGAGAGTCTAGACTCTGAAAAAAACATAAAGATGAAGTCTATAAGAAAAATGATATTATGTTGCAGCATGCACTCTATATTACAGACAAATATGAGCATTTTTAATCTCGTATATAAGATATAACATATACAGTAGTCTGCCACTTCCAGTTTTCAGAAACACGTTTGGATTTTGTGACAAGTTAAAGGGCCCATACCTTAGAAACCAAACTGCATTCCCTTCTTATGAATAAAATGGTTTCATAACATTTTAAACACCACTGTTGATTTGATGATATTTAGGTGATTTGCCTCTTGCTTTCAGTTTCTTAAGTTAATTAAGTTAAATATAATAATAATTACAAGATTAAATGTAGTACACACCTATTTATTGCTGATTATAACACATTAAAAAATGAAATACAGCCCTCATTTAACCCAGAGTTCTTCAAAGTTTTGCATATGACTGTAAACATTAAAGACCTTTCGGCTAAGCTGATATTACAAAAAGAATCATATTTAAATATTTATCCACTTCTTCAACCTACAGCAGTTTAGCTCCAGCTCTTTATACTGAAGTTATAAAGTGTGTTTCAGTCAGAAGTGGCCAATCAGAGTGGAAGTCATTTCCATATTAAAGACTTCAAAAACTTTGTGCAACCGACACCATTAAATTACCTAAGCACACGTTTCTTGTTCTCTCTCCACAGCGTGAGTGTATCTCCATCCACGTCGGCCAGGCCGGTGTCCAGATTGGCAATGCATGCTGGGAGCTGTACTGCCTTGAGCATGGCATTCAGCCGGACGGACAGATGCCCAGCGACAAGACGATCGGAGGAGGAGACGACTCCTTCAACACCTTCTTCAGTGAGACAGGCGCTGGGAAACATGTCCCCAGGGCTGTGTTTGTGGATCTGGAGCCCACTGTGATTGGTGAGGAGTTTTCTGAATATAATCATTATTCATTACACCACTCATCAGTTTAGATCCTTTTTTGCTAAAAGCTGCTACTTCACCATTTTGACCCTCAGATGAAGTCCGCACTGGAACTTACCGCCAGCTGTTCCACCCTGAGCAGCTCATCACTGGAAAAGAAGATGCTGCCAACAACTACGCTCGCGGACACTACACCATCGGCAAAGAAATCATCGACCTGGTGCTCGACAGAATCCGTAAACTGGTGAGAGGTTATAACCTGGTGGAATTGTAACTACAGGTGAACAGTGACTTTGGGATTGTTGGATCTCACATAATGTGACTTACTTCTTTTCCTTTGCCTCCTCTTTCCAGGCTGACCAGTGCACTGGTCTCCAGGGTTTCCTGGTCTTCCACAGCTTCGGAGGTGGAACCGGCTCTGGTTTCACCTCTTTGCTGATGGAGCGACTCTCTGTGGACTACGGCAAGAAGTCCAAGCTGGAGTTCTCCATCTACCCAGCTCCACAGGTGTCCACCGCTGTGGTGGAGCCCTACAACTCCATCCTGACCACTCACACCACTCTGGAGCACTCCGACTGCGCTTTCATGGTCGACAACGAGGCCATCTACGACATCTGCCGTAGGAACCTCGATATTGAGCGTCCTACCTACACCAATCTGAACCGGCTGATCGGCCAAATTGTGTCTTCTATCACCGCTTCCCTCCGATTCGATGGAGCCCTGAATGTGGATCTGACCGAGTTCCAGACCAACTTGGTGCCCTACCCTCGTATCCACTTCCCTCTGGCCACATATGCCCCAGTTATTTCTGCTGAGAAAGCTTACCATGAGCAGCTTTCAGTGGCTGAGATCACCAATGCCTGCTTCGAGCCTGCAAATCAGATGGTGAAATGTGACCCTCGTCACGGGAAGTACATGGCGTGCTGCTTGCTGTACCGTGGTGACGTTGTGCCTAAAGACGTCAACGCCGCCATCGCCACCATTAAGACCAAGCGCACCATCCAGTTTGTGGACTGGTGCCCGACTGGGTTTAAGGTGGGCATCAACTACCAGCCGCCCACTGTGGTGCCCGGTGGTGACTTGGCCAAGGTCCAGAGAGCCGTGTGCATGCTCAGCAACACCACAGCTATTGCAGAGGCCTGGGCTCGTCTCGACCACAAGTTCGACCTGATGTATGCCAAGAGAGCCTTTGTGCACTGGTACGTAGGAGAGGGAATGGAGGAGGGAGAGTTCTCTGAGGCCAGAGAGGACATGGCTGCCCTGGAGAAGGATTATGAGGAGGTCGGAGTCGACTCCATCGAGGGAGAGGGAGAGGAGGAGGGAGAAGAGTATTAGATTCCTCAGTATTGCTTCAGTTTGTCTCTCTTTCTGCGTTAAAAAATAACCAAGTAGGGTCCATTCATTTTGGACTGACTGCTGCTATATACCTGACAAAGACAGCAGATCAGACAAGAGAAGTGCTGGAGGGTTTAGGTTCATTGTATTCCAGAACTCCTTTAAACAGTTTGATAAATAAGGTCACTTTTGTCACTCTGCCGTTGTGAAAACTGTGAAATCCCTAATAAAACGCTTCAAAATTATTCTTGTTCGTCTTGATTTTTATTTTCTAACGGTCTCTTTATAGATATTAAATACCAGTTTGTCCCATGAATAGTATAGATAATGATATAACAGATTTAACATAACACTAAGTAAGAACAGTGAAGTACCACAAAGATGCAAATGCAAATCTATACAGTGCACTGGGGATACACTGACTAACCATCCAGCATCATTACCTGACCTCACTAATGTTTATGCAGCTAAGCTCACCATACCCACTGCCAAGAGTCCACAGAGGGGTATAAAGGCCCCAGTGTTTGGCTGTTGAGCAGTGGATCTGTGTTTCTTTGCAGTGATGGAGCTCAATTCATTACATTTGGGATGAGTTAGGATCTAGGACAAATCATTCAACATATGATCAAACTTTGCTAATGTTTATGTGGCTGTATGCTATCAAGCCCACAGCAATGTTCCAATATTTGTTACATCCAGAAATGCAAAGGCTGCAACTGCAGCTGAAAGTGGAACAAAACTCTGATTAATAGCCAGCATTTTATAAATCAAATTTTATTTATAATCTAGAGTATTAGACAACTTCTGGACATAATGCAGATAGGCTTGTTGTTCAAAAGTATGTAACGGTTTATACTAGAAATCATTGTAAATATAATACAGTTTAGTAGCCAATCCCAGAGCAGGTGGGCGTGGTCACAGAAAGAGCACGAGTATAAATATCTCTGTGGAGGGTAACGCCTTCATCTCACAACGGCTACTTAACGGTCTCTGAGTGAGAGTTACAGCCAAGTTTTAGCTCACTTCTTGTTTCTGTGTCTCTTCTCTGACTTTATCATGGTAAGTGAAAACTATTAAACTCTAAGTACACTTTTACTCAAAAGTCTATGATCCATTTACACAAGTTTTGTTAGTTTTCTGAAAATATTCAATGACTTTCTCTTTTAATCAGATTATCATATTGCAGAAGAATTAAAACTAAAACGTGGCATTTGTAAAAAGCGCGGGTTTATATTGGTTATAATCTGAAAATAAATTGTGAAGTTGATAAGTTGATTAATAACAAAAAACGCATTCAAATGAGCAGTAATTTTCATATTTTAAATTTTTTGCTGAGCATATGTTCATTTATTCTCCCTTAAAACCTAACAAACATTTGCCCACTACTCTAACATAAAAATAATATATAAAGATTAAGTTATTTTAGTCGTTTGTAGTGATACAGAACTTTGCTAGATCTATTCCACCTTAAATGCTGCGACAGTTCCACTGTAATTGCCGCAGCTTTTAAGGTGGAATGGAAAATTCAAATAAGGAAATGTACAAACAAGAAGCCTAATCTGCTCATATATATGTATTAAGGTGTTTATCAGAATTAATATAATCACACCTGGTTTTTATGAGCTGATTCTGACGATTTTTAATTTTTAAATGATATTAATTGTCTTATGAAATTATTCATAAATATATATAATTTCCACACATTTTGTATTAGCAGTTTCTTCTTTTGTTGTTTAAAAGGAGCAGAACCTTAAAGCAATTATAGGCTCAATATTGTTCTTTTTTACACAAGTCATTATATTATTTAAAAAATATAATGTGCCCCAGCAGTAAACTTTCTTTTCAACACAGGGTTAGAGAGAGCACTACAGATAAAAAAGAATAGAGAGATAAATATGTAAATCATAGATAAAACGTAAAAGCAGAAAGAGGATTAGTTCTGACATCTGTGCCTCCATTTAAAGTAATACTTAGCAAGCTGTTTGCATTATTAATATAATCACTTTTACTAATATATTGCTGCAGGAGAAAGCTCTCAGACTGTGGATCAACCACACACATGAATCTATGGTCATCAAGCTCAATGCCAAGAGTGCGCCTGAGGGGTATAAAGCCCCAAAATTTGGGATGTGGAGCAGTTCCAACATTTAGTTTAAAGTCTTCCCAGATCACCCTTTGTTCATTTAGCTTTTATTTCTCTCCCACAGCAGTTGAAGTGACTGAATAAGTGACAAATATTGCACATATAGCCATTCCTCAGAGATTAACGGTCGGGTGGCTTTCAGAAGAGTTTAAAAGGAGAATTATCATGTGACATACCACTCCACATTGTCACAGCTTGTGAAAGTGCACACTTCTGCAAAAGCACTGGGCCATGATTAATATGGCTCAACAGTTGGGTGATGTCAGGTTTTTACTGAATGGCAGATCAGGCTCAGCGTGTGTAAATGATGATCAAATATTTTTAAAATTCAAAGGAGGATCCATTCATTTTTCAGAATGTTTGCATAATTGAATGTTATTTAAAATGGTTGATTGGATTTCTCAATAGTAGTGGCGGTAGGATCCAGATGTCTATGAGACGAGCCTGTCCCTATCCTGAATTACTGGATGCAAAGTTAAAACACATCCTGGAGAGAGCTACTATGGACAAATCACCCTGGACAGGGCTAAAATGGACAGAGCCTACCTCAAACGCTTTAATATGAATAAATAATTGTTTATTTAATTTTTTGAGAAGAGACCTTCAGAGTTGGATGTCTGGTTCTGTTCAGAAACACTGTGCACAATAGACTAGTTTCTACTTTCTTCATGACGTAGCATTTCACATAACAATTAATGACTTTGTTTACATCTTAACCACTTAATTATGTAGAAGTTTAATAAAATCTATGGATTTCCCCTTTAGTCGGTCACATATCCATCACAGTTCTCAGTGTTAGTGCCGTGATTTGTTACTTCAGTTTCATAAACCTAAAACAAGCCTGTTTCTTCAAAATAAAAGATAGCTAGCTCACCTCTACTTGACTTTAAAACTTGATTTATTTTCAAAAATGTGTTTAACACAAAGTGGCCGTTGAGTTCCTTTTAATCATGTGGTTTGTGTTTGGATCTGGATCCAGAAGCAGTAACAAACAGGGCTTTTTTGTCTTTTGGCTCTGTACGATTATAAATGAACAATCAGGTGACACATACAACCCTCACTCTGATTTGGGGTTAGAAATGTCTTTTTTCCATTCCCTGTGGCCTGTACAAGCTCCTGGAATCTCCTCCAATTTAGGGCTTTGCACTGGATGTTTGAAGGGTGCTGTGAGAATTTGACTGCATACAGACATAAGAGCATTAGTGAGGTCAGGTACTGATGTCCTTAATGTATTGGATGGTGACACTGTGCTGTGCTTGTGGACAGTTTCAGACCAGTGAGATTATAGAATAAGTTGTTCTGTGGTTTGAACTTGTAGAACTCTATTGCACAGGAATAAACCCTCACTTTTAAACCTCACAAATCTCTCCACAGCGTGAGTGTATCTCCATCCACGTCGGCCAGGCCGGTGTCCAGATTGGCAATGCATGCTGGGAGCTGTACTGCCTTGAGCATGGCATTCAGCCGGACGGACAGATGCCCAGCGACAAGACGATTGGAGGAGGAGACGACTCCTTCAACACCTTCTTCAGTGAGACAGGCGCTGGGAAACATGTCCCCAGGGCTGTGTTTGTGGATCTGGAGCCCACTGTGATTGGTAGGTTAAAACTACAAGGTGTTATTAAGGTGTTTTTACAATAGTTAATATACATAGTGGTATGAGAGTCTGAATGCAGTAATGTTGCATCATGTTAGAGGGAATAAAGGTAGCTTACATTTAGTTCTTCTGCCATCTAGATGAGGTCCGCACTGGAACTTATCGCCAGCTGTTCCACCCTGAGCAGCTCATCACTGGAAAAGAAGATGCTGCCAACAACTACGCTCGCGGACACTACACCATCGGCAAAGAAATCATCGACCTGGTGCTCGACAGAATCCGCAAACTGGTGAGAAACAAAAGAACAGATCCCTCTTTCCTCTGCTTCCTCTACTTAATTTTCCTAAAAAAATATGTTCTCTCTTTCCCATTTTAGACTGACCAGTGCACTGGTCTCCAGGGTTTCCTGGTCTTCCACAGCTTCGGAGGTGGAACCGGCTCTGGTTTCACCTCTTTGCTGATGGAGCGACTCTCTGTGGACTACGGCAAGAAGTCCAAGCTGGAGTTCTCCATCTACCCAGCTCCACAGGTGTCCACCGCTGTGGTGGAGCCCTACAACTCCATCCTGACCACTCACACCACTCTGGAGCACTCCGACTGCGCTTTCATGGTTGACAACGAGGCCATCTACGACATCTGCCGTAGGAACCTCGATATTGACCGTCCTACCTACACCAATCTGAACCGGCTGATCAGCCAAATTGTGTCTTCTATCACCGCTTCCCTCCGATTCGATGGAGCCCTGAATGTGGATCTGACCGAGTTCCAGACCAACTTGGTGCCCTACCCTCGTATCCACTTCCCTCTGGCCACATATGCCCCAGTTATATCTGCTGAGAAAGCTTACCATGAGCAGCTCACTGTTTCAGAGATCACCAATGCCTGCTTCGAGCCTGCAAATCAGATGGTGAAATGTGACCCTCGTCACGGGAAGTACATGGCGTGCTGCTTGCTGTACCGTGGTGACGTTGTGCCTAAAGATGTCAATGCCGCCATTGCCACCATTAAGACCAAGCGCACCATCCAGTTTGTGGACTGGTGCCCGACTGGGTTTAAGGTGGGCATCAACTACCAGCCGCCCACTGTGGTGCCCGGTGGTGACCTGGCCAAGGTCCAGAGAGCCGTGTGCATGCTCAGCAACACCACAGCTATCGCAGAGGCCTGGGCTCGTCTCGACCACAAGTTTGACCTGATGTATGCCAAGAGAGCCTTTGTGCACTGGTACGTAGGAGAGGGAATGGAGGAGGGAGAGTTCTCTGAGGCCAGAGAGGACATGGCTGCCCTGGAGAAGGATTATGAGGAGGTTGGAGCGGACAGCTTGGAAGGAGAAGATGAAGGAGAAGAATACTAAGAGCATAACCTGGCTGTTTATGTGCATACTTCATTTACATGTTTCTTTTTAGACAAAGGCCTTTGGAGTTAGATTGCCTTGATTTAAATTAACTCTTATCTGTAACTACTTTTGGAACAAACTTGTGAATAAACGTGTGGAAAACAGTGTTAAGCAACCTTTGTGTTCTTTAAAATTATATCCAGTTAAATTGAAAACATTACAAAATATAAACTCATTATGTGTGCAGGCTTTTGGATCATTATATGTTCTGAAATTATTATAGACAAATGTCTCCCTGCATCGTTGCAGTGGATGCTGTTGCCATGGCAACATTTACATGACAGCATGCCCAGGTAGAGGCCAACCATATTTGTAAACATGACATTGTTTATCCTAGTGTTTAAATCCCGATTGATTTATACTATGTCACCCCAGTTTCAGTTGGTGCATGGTGACATCATAAAAATTATGTCAAATATATATTAGAAATATGATTATACACTGGAAAAAATTACTCTTTTAATTTACTATAAATTAATTTAATGCAACCTTTTGACCTAAAGTATATTTCAGTATGAAGCATGTATCTTTTTTTTTCTTCAGTGAGGGCAGCAGGGTGGCGCTACAGGTAGTGTCACTGAGACACAGCTGCATGTGTCCTGGGGTTATGGGCTTTGAGTTCAGTTCCCACCTCACTGTGAGGAGTGTAGTGTTTTCTCCGTGTGTCTGTGTGGGTTTCCCCCATTGGGGGCTCTGCTTCATAAACATTACAGTAGGTTGATAGGCTGCATGAAATTGTCCACAGGTGTGAGTGTGTGAAATTGTCCACAGGGGTGAGTGTATGAAATTGTCCACAGGTGTGAGTGTGTGAAATTGTCCACAGGTGTGTGTGACTGGGTGAGTGTGTGAAATTGTCCACAGGTGTGTGTGACTGGGTGAGTGTGTGAAATTGTCCACAGGTGTGTGTGACCTTGTGAGTGTGAAATTGTCCACAGGTGTGAGTGACTGGGTGAATGTGTGAAATTGTCCACAAGTGTGTGTGACTGGGTGAGTGTGTGAAATTGTCCACAGGTGTGAATGACTGGGTGAGTGTGTGAAATTGTCCACAAGTGTGTGTGACTGGGTGAGTGTGTGAAATTGTCCACAAGTGTGTGTGACTGGGTGAGTGTGTGAAATTGTCCACAGGTGTGAGTGACTGGGTGAGTGTGTGAAATTGTCCACAAGTGTGTGTGACTGGGTGAGTGTGTGAAATTGTCCACAAGTGTGTGTGACTGGGTGAGTGTGTGAAATTGTCCACAGGTGTGAGTGACTGGGTGAGTGTGTGAAATTGTCCACAGGTGTGAGTGACTGGGTGAGTGTGTGAAATTGTCCACAGGTGTGAACCTGTGTGTGACTGTGTGAGGTGCTGTGATGAACTGGTTCTCTGTCCAGAGTGATTCCAGGTAAGCTCTGCCCCCACCGTGACCCTGATTACAATGATTACAGAAGATGAATGAATAAATGAAAATGAACAATAATTATAACATTTTCGGATGAGTATGAACACCACTAAAGAGAACATGTCTATGTCTCATGTCTGTCAATGGAAGTGTAGTATCATAAGGGAAGATATGTGATATAGAACATGACATATAATCCAAACAGCACTGTCTACTCAATGGTTATTACAATATTGACTACTCTGTAGACAGGAAGGAATGGGACTCGGGTCTGAATAATTTATGTGGCCGTGCTGTAACTGCTGAGTATGTCTCGCAGATTACTACTAGTGCTGTGGGACGTTTTTAAAATCTTTGGGCTATGCTTTTGTAAGTCATGCACAATCTGTTCTGGCCAAATAAAAACCGTCAGTGAGGCCCCCACAAGGTTTCAGTTCCCAAAGCATGTTATAGGAGGAAAATGTGTAAATAATAACATCACAATTACTAGAAGGAGACCAGAAAACCTATGGCTTATTTACTGTATATGCTCCTTTTCTAAGTTCAGCTGTTCTTCCTCATTTCTTTGTACAGAGCCGAGGAAATGGTGACACAACGAAGTGTAGTTGCTTGTGCAATTGTGAGTTTTTAAGAAAACGGTAAACAGTGTGGTACACAGACACTTTATAATAACGTTATTGTCAGAGAAGGAACAAATCTGTTTTAACTCAACAGCACAATTTAGTAAATTTGTAGCATGTCCGTTATTCATTGTGTGGCTCTGATACAGCGTAAAAAGGGTAGCTAGTTTTTTCACATGATGTAAGAAATAAAAATCAACAACAACAGTGGGAATACAGTCGTTTTTTCAGAGAGCGACATAGTGATATAGTGAAAAAGAAACAATAAGGAGCTGGCACAGTCCCACAGGAAGAAGTCATTCTGAATACAGCAGGTTGATTAGATTAAGGCATAAGGCCAAACACAGGAAATTAATTACGCCTTGCAGCATGGTGTAGTCAGAGCAGAGGGGTCAGAGCAGAGCATCTCCATGAAACAAAGCCGAGACAAAGGCAAAGGAGAAAAACAGAATCCCAGTGTTCAGGGTGTGTCACTCAGCAGGTCCAGTGGAGGTTCACAGCAGTGTACTCACAGCATCCCCTAGGCTTGGGCTGAGGAATAAAAATATATGAATTCACAGAGTAGTGTGCATCTGTGTGTAAAAAATACTCCTTTTTCAGATATTTATTAAACGCTTTGTAAAAGTAATGCAGTGTAAAAACTAAATCTAAGACCTGAAATTAGATAAAAATAAATGATTAAAAGAAAGAGGGGAAGGGAGAGAGTGAGGGAGAGAGGGGGTAGAGAATGAGAGAGTGACCGATGGGTGGAGGAGGGGGAAAGAAAGAGCGAGAGAGAAGGAGAGGCACAGAAAGGGAGGGGAGGGGTGGGGGGTCGAGGCGGAGGCTGAGAATTGGTCTTTCTCCACAGAAATGTGTGCAGTCAGCACTATGTCACTGTTAAAGCAGAAGTTTGTTTGTTCTGTAATACGTACTGATACATGTACTGAGCTATTGCTGTTTCTCTCCATTAGGAGGGGGAACGTTTATCTAGAACCTTTTATCTATACCCTATGCACTGTGAAGTAGAAGATTTCAGCAAAAACAAAATCTGAATTTCTTTGGTACAATTTAATATTCATTCATTCATTCATTCATTCATTCACTAATCGTCTGTAACCCTTATCCGGTTCAGGGTCGCGGTGGGTCCGGAGCCTACTCGGAATCATTGGGCGCAAGGTGGGAACTCAGCCTGGAGGGGGCGCCAGTTTTTCACACTTTGTGAGCTCATGTTGTGTAAATCTGTTTGTTGCTATGCCTTGTTTTCTGTTTGTTTCAGTACAGACAATAAAAACCAAACCATTGTTTGTCCAAACCTGCTTTATTGAGCAAAACATAACAGGCTTAATCTGTTAATTAACTCTCTCTCTCTCTCTCTCTCTCTCTCTCAGACTCCTCCAGCTGTAGTCTGGCAGTTCTTGGGCTCGGTTTTGGAAGGACGACTGAAGGGAGGGAGTTTGTTAATGAATTAATAAATTGAACTCAAGAACTAGCTTCCTCTCACTAGTTTCTACAACATGACTTCCTCTAAAGTGCAGTACTTTAAGGAACAATATTAATCACACACATCATTAATGAATCCTCTGTGCTGCAGATGAGGCCAGAGGATGGGGGGTTGTATTTGGTTTGTGTTTAAAAGAATTGTAATCCTTGCTTCAGCTTTGTTCTCCCGAAAAAGTGAGATTTTATATAAAGTTACTTCTTCATCTGAATGAATGTATACGGCGTAATTAAACTCAGCAGTTTGGTGGTTATCTCACACTCTGGGTGTCTCCGCTTTCAGCAATTGCTCGTGGTCTTCGGTGGTCTGATGCCTGGAGGCGGGTGGAACGTTGTCCTTTGCAATAAAAAATGAGATTAGAAGGATATTTGATATGGCGCCCTCCGATCTGGGGCTGGAGTAGGATTGCAGAGTCATGCCTCACTGTTTCTGCTGGGAACATCAATACTTTCTACAGTTACATGGAGAACAAGGAGAGGAAAGTGAGATGGGCTTTTTGAGCAGTGGGTCATGCTTAAAATGTTGTGGAAAGAGGCGGAGATGTTAATATGTGCATTATATATACATTATATATACATACACATATATTAACATTTATATGTTTGTGTGATGTAAAGTATGTGGGTGATGGTTTGTTGACACCTGCTCATCCAACATCTCTTCTGAAATGAGGGGTGTTGGTCAGGAACATGCTCCTCTGTTTCTGTAGCAACAGCTTCCACTCCTTTGGGAATGTGTTTTATTACGTGTGTGAGGATTTGATGGCAACCGTGAGTGAATTAGTTCATGGCTATGTACTATCTTTTGGAACAATGCTGTGAAGATTTGATGGCAGCCAAGAGAGATTTACCGACATCAGATACTGATTGATGTTCGTCTCAAAGAAAAGGACACGCTTGCAGCTCCACACCCCAGTCCTTGGGGGCTTCACCCCCCTCTCGCCGACACTTGACATCGAGCGCTGTCCCACTGGAGCCATATTTTAAAAAACTGGTGTCTAAATTTACTGAGAATAAAGCAGGGAAGTGGGCAGAAGGGTGGGGACATATGTAGTTGGGATGCTCGCCAAAAGCGCAGGATAGAAAGGGAGGGGCTGGTGGAGGAGAAGAAAAGAGAAGAGAAAGCAGAGAAGGGCAAGGAGGGGTGAGATGAAGGAGGGAGTGGCCCAAGCCCAGGAGGAGGAGGAGAAGGAGAAAGGATGGATGGATGGATGATGGGAAGAGAGCGCTTGGAGGCTGAGAGGACTACTGGCGAATAAAAGGGGGAGGAGAGATGGTCAGATGCTAGGTATAAAAGACTGCGTTCGCTTTTTGTTATCGTCCTGTTGCTCCAGCTTTGACCACTGCCAGTGAAGAGGCTCCGGAGAAGGTTAAAGGGACACAGACCAGGTTATATTTATATTTATATTTATATTTATATATTTATACTTATACATATCTTTAAACATATTATTTATGTCCGGATACATTCTTGTATTTTTACAAAATGAGGATAAAAGTTCATAACTTTGAATGGGAGTTTATTTGTTATATATTTAAGTAATTTTGGAGCATTTCTATAGGTTCATTATGAAATTCTGCTTATTGCTTCCAAGTTTGAGCCATCAGCGACAGCATATTTATGTGTGTATATTAATACTCTGTCCTGATCTCGTTTTCTCGTTGAGGTTTATGTTTTCGGTTTTGTTTTCCACCTGCTGTTGTTCACATTTAAGTGTCTCACCTGGGATCAGTTAAGTTCTTTTCTACCTTAAGGACACGACAAGCTTCTATTAATTGTTCAAGAGTTGCTCATTAATGTCTCAGGAGTCTCAGAGCTCCTCAGACAAAACAGAGTCAGACAAAATGGAGACCTCAGATGCTTGTGTCTATATAAAAATGTCATTCGCATCATTAAACCCTGAGCATTTCTGAGAAATATTAGTGTGATTATCTCAACACTGAGCCTAGCGTGAGATGCCACTGAGATCTCAAAGGGGAGACATTGGATAATCCTGCGAAGTCTCTCCATCTGACCCCAGAGTTGCCCAGGAGACACTACAGGGGTATTAAGGAAGAACTACTGAGACATTCATGAGAAACTACAAAGATATTAAGAAGGAGCAACAGTGATATTATTGAGAAACTGCAGCCGTATTAAAGTGAAACTACAGAGATATTAAGGTGGACCAACAGTCAAGTACAGACATTTTAAAGAAGAAATACAATGTTATTAAAGTGGATCTACAGAGATATTCACCAGACATCTTTTTGTTCTTGTTTCCCATGAGCAGGAACCCAGAGAAGAGAAAACAAGTTTAGACCAGGCTTCCATCAGCTTCCACAATGAGCCACTCTACAGTCCGCACCTCTTACCGCCGCACATTCGGTGCCCCTTCAACTTACACTTCCTATGCCCCTCTCCCGTCTCGTTCTCCTGCACCTGGGGGCCGTTACCTGTTCTCCTCAGCCCCGTCCCCGCCCCCGCGCTCTGCGGGCTACCGGCTGCGCTCCGGGACCCCACCCTCAGCACCCCGAATCTCCTACGACAAGGTGGACTTCTCCTTGGCCGAGGCTGTGAACCAGGAGTTCCTGGCCATGCGCGGCAATGAGAAGCAGGAGCTTCAGGAGCTCAACGACCGCTTTGCCAGCTTCATCGAGAAGGTGCGCTACCTGGAGCAGCAGAATGCTGGCCTCATGGTCGAGCTCAACCAGTACAAAGGCCTACAGCAGCAAGGACGACCCAGCCGGGCCGGAGAGCTCTGCCAGGAAGAGATGAGGGAGCTCCGCAAGCAGGTGGAGATGGTGGGGAAAGAGCGGGACCAGGCCCAGGTCGAGAGGGACAATCTTGCTGAGGACCTGGCCTTGCTCAAACAGAGGTCAGTGGCTTTGTGGTTTTTTTCCCATCTCCAATCAGTCAGTCAATAAATCAATCAATCCCAAATTTACTTTTTCTTGTGAGGGCCTGGGATTAACCCTTTAAACTCTTTTGGGTTGTTTCCTGAGCTTAGACTTAAACTGCATCTAAGAAGCTGTGCCTTTGTAGCTTAAGGGCCTCACAGTCTTTGCTGCGTAATGGTGGTGCAGATCTTCTGAGTTGGCTTATTTTTAGGGAGGGGCTGAGCATAGGCCTTCTTTTAAACCCCAAAAAGCCATAGATGGCGAAAGAATCCACTTGCTCAGGTTAACTGCATACTCAGGGGGCACATCTCTGACCTCAAATACAGAGTTTACAAACAGATTCACTGCATCAGCCACAAATCTGGCACCGTTCAGCATCCTAGCTTTCATTAGGGAGGGGCCAGGGTCAGCACATTAAACTGTTTACCATCTAGAGACTCAGAGAAGGCACCGACCTCTTCACTTCGTTCTTATAACTACATTTAAGCGGTGATACAGTGCATGGATCTCTTTTACCGTTTTACATTGAATTCCAGCTTATTCTCAGCTGTTTACACTTGTATTCAGGCTGTAAGCAGAAGTGCGTCATCTTTTATTTGGGAGGGACAGGGTTTAACCCTTTATATCCTGTGATATTAGAAGTCAACAGATTTCCAAATAAACCAGTATCCCAGGTTTGTTTTCTTGTTTATATTAAAAGAAGCCTGAAAATGTAAACATTACTGAATACATACATTGATGCATCGATGCGTCACATATAGTTCACGCCTGTTCTACAAATATTTAGAGTTTTTAGAGAATTACTGAGAAATAAATAAGTGAAAAGCTGCATGTTTAAAGGAGTACACAAAAAAACTGTGCTCTGACTGTGTTTGTTTATGAATGAATATTTATTTTGCAAGGATGTAGTATACTGAAGTGGTCTGGAAAGTATATATTTTGACACTACCCTAATCCAACCCACTTTGACTGCTTGATACGTGCTGATAAACATTTAAAGAAAGTCTAATGTGACATACGTGCATTCAGAAGATTATAAAAAACAGTTTTTCAGGTTACAGAAGGTGTTAAGGTTTATCGAACACAAACTGAGCCACACCAGTCAGAGAGAGATCAGGGAATATTACACCGTCAAGGGTCCAGACTTTTATTATGCAATGTCAATAACCTATGAATAAGTCAGTGAGTGTGCGCCATTGCCTTTTTAATGGCGTAAGAATTAGCCTTGGGGTGTAAACACATTTTTAATTATTGTTCATAAAGCCTGTAAGAACAATGCACACACACACACACACACACACACACGGGTGCGTTATATAGTCTCAGAAGAGTAATCAGAGGTCTGCTGATGAAGGTGTGGCTCTGGGAGGAAGCACACAGAGACAAAGAAGCTGCTGGAGCATCTGTTGCATTAGATAGATAGATAGATAGATAGATAGATAGATAGATAGATAGATAGATAGATAGATAGATAGATAGATGTGTGTGTGTGTGAGAGAGAGAGAGAGACTCTAAAAAGTGCCTGCTGTTCAATATAACTTCAGGGAACAGAACATACTTCTTCTGTGGCTTTTAAAGGACTTTTGGATGCATTTATTTTAAAGAGTGTAGCCTTAAAACATAAAGGTTAATGATTAGTGAGTGGAATTTGGAAACGGAGGAAGGGGGGGGGGGGGGTGAGGAGAGACGGTGGGAGAGAGAGAAAGAGAAGTATAGGAAAAATCAATGAGTCTCCATTAAAGGTGTTGGGTGTCTGGGGCTTGTGGGTCGGTGCCAGGTTCCCTTTTAAAGAAGCAGAATTTCTGCAATGAGAATTCAATTCAATCTGAGCTTAGCCACCTCTCTCTCTTTCTCTCTTTCTCTCTTTCTCTCTCTCTCTCTCTCTCTCTCTCTCTCTAATGCACACACACCAATGGCCACACCCTTCCTTCTTCAGCAGTATTTTATCATGACTTTACTAGAGTTAAAATAAGAGGAGATTGTAAAAAAATATGCTTATTATAATGAACAT
The DNA here is from genome assembly GCF_029633855.1 of Hoplias malabaricus. Lineage (NCBI taxonomy): Eukaryota > Metazoa > Chordata > Actinopteri > Characiformes > Erythrinidae > Hoplias > Hoplias malabaricus. The sequence continues at coordinate 22,950,356 of NC_089804.1, read as the reverse complement.
AGATTATGACTCTGTTATATTTTGGTGAAACTGACTGACTGCGAAATTAAAAGAAGAATGTGGATGTTGAAACAAGGCAATGGTTTGAACCATATTCACTTTTTCCATTTTACTTTCAGTGGTGAATCTGGCCTCAGTTATTAAACCTAATAGAAACATCTGAACAAATAAAAGAAAGGACACAGAACGCTGCATTTTTACATGATTCTGATACAGTCCAAAGACTTGTGGACAATTTCCTGGTCCATCATTTTCTTTTGACCTGAAGTGTATAAATCTTCTGGGAAGGCCTTACACCTGTTGTTTAAATATTTCTGTGAGATTTTGATGGCATTCAGGAATGAGACCATTACTGAGGTGAGGTGCTGATGGAGAATATTCACACCAGTCCAACTCATCCCGAAGGTTTTAATGGAGCCCCATCACCTCAGAGAACAGCTCCACAGTCCAGTGGTGGAAAGCTTTATATGTCTTTAGTGGACGGTTAACATTGGGCGCCGTGTCTTTAGGATCATGTGCAGCAGCTCCAGCCCCGTAATGTTCCCTGCCATTTTCTTACCGTCTAGCTTTGTCCAGCCAGACTCAGAGGTGTGGTCCGGACAGACGTCATCACACTCGCAGCCAAATATTACTGCGCATGATTTGATTGTGAAATTCACTTTAAACTGGGGTTACACACGTGACCTCGGCAGGACGGCTAATTTACTGAATTACTGAGGGGATGGCATGACCCCCACATTTCTGCCTCGACTCCAATCCTTTTACTGGACAGAGCATTAGCTAATTGATCTCCGGGCTCAGTGCCAGCTGGTGCCTTGTTTGTTAAAACCTGGAGACCCCTGACAGCAGGCTGGGGAGTATTGATAAGAAGCCCCTCTACACCTCCCCCACAGGAACAGTGTAAAACAGTGGGCCAGGGCTCAGAAATGTGTAGAAGGAGAGGGGGATCAATGCAAATCATTTGCATTATGTATTGGTCTTGGTCAGCTGTGAAAACAAAGCCACTCAAAGTGTTGGAAAGACACACACACACACACCTGGAGCAGCAGACAGCCATGGATGTTGAGGGAAATGAAGCACATCCCCCTCACTCCCCACTCCCGTTGTTTCCTGTTGATCCAAGAGGTCAAACCCGTGACCTTCTGCTCTAGAGCTTTCATCTCATACATTTAAGCCACAGCTGCTCCAAAGGAAATGCATGAAAGCACAGAGTGGAACGAGTCAATACTGAAACGCTTGATATTATATTCAGTTGCTGACATTTCTGTCCATAGAACAATGAGTACATTTTGACTGTAATTAAATAAATTAAAGACTGGTCTCTTACGTTTGCACAATACTCTGCATAAAAATCTAAACACCACTCTTGATCTCCTGTGTCACTGCTGCAGGCTGGACGAAGAGACTCAGAAAAGACAGGACGCTGAGAACCAGCTGGTCCTGTTCCGAAAGGTGATGGAAATACCTTATCATTTTTAAATGGATGTAGGAACATTTAGAACATGACTAAGCATGTATTAACTGAACTTGAAGAAGGAATGGCTATACTGCTCACTCTAAAGTTTCCGTCTGTTTTCAGGACGTGGATGATGCCACTCTGGCGCGGCTGGACCTGGAGAGGAAGATTGAGTCGCTGATGGATGAGATCGAGTTCCTCAAGAAGATGCATGACGAGGTAAACCAATAAATCACACACAGATATGAGGCCTAGCGAATGTTAATTATGATGAACCATAAACCTGAACAGATTCTCTCGAACTCTTCTCCTACAGGAGATCCAGGATGTGCAGGTGAGTATTGAGACTCAGCAGCTGAAGATGGACGTGGAGGCCACGGCTCGTCCGGATCTGACCGCGGCGCTGAGAGATATTAGATCTCAGTACGAAACTATCGCAACCAAGAACATGCAGGAATCTGAGGAATGGTACAAGTCTAAGGTGAGGAGCCATGAAACATTTGTGCGTCTTCATGTTTGTCTGCGTTTGCCCCATTGCTGCACTCTGCCCTTTCCTCTCAGAGCAGATAGACCTTATTTGAACTGAACCGAACCTTTAAAAAACAGACTTGTTATCCACTATGCAATCTAACCACGAACGGATTTCCTATTTTTTCCCCTCATGCTGCAGTTCGCTGACCTCACGGACTCCGCTAAGCGCAATGCTGATGCCGTGAGGCAGAGCAAGCAGGAGGCCAATGAGTTCAGGAGGCAGATCCAGAGCCTCAACTGTGAGATTGATTCCCTGAAGAGCACGGTGAGACGGAAAAGATTACATTCCACATTTACAGTATTGATGAGGTCAGATGGAGCAGTAGTTTTCTCATCATTTCATCCCAGAAATATCAAACAGACCTCCATCTCTGTAGAGAACACAGTTCCACAGGTCAAAAGCCCAGTGCAGGGGCCTTAAACCTCTCCAGCCAACACTTGGCCTTTGAGCACGGTCCAGAGCTTTTCTGTGGAGATTATACAAGCTATAAGAGCCATTGTAGCCCACGTCGTTAATTGGCTGCACATATTAATACATTAAAAATGTGTCTAAAATATGAATATCTGTGTTTTCAGGAGAGTAAAACTGTTATATTTAGATTAGAATTATGGATATAAATATAAGTGTAATGTAACAATTTATAAAATAGAACTATAAGTCAATTGATACATTGCAATAAGTTTACTGGCTTTAATTTTCTTGTTGAATATTTTAAAGTAAATGGTGCTTCAACATTTTCATAAATTTTAAATAAACATATTAAATAAGATGTAAACATAATACTACTAAACTGTGATGACCTAAATCCCTGTGAAATCTTGCACATTTCTTATAGAACGAGGCCCTTCTGAGGCAGATGAGGGAGATGGAGGATCAATTCGGAATAGAGGCCGGAAACTATCAGGACAACATCACTCGTCTTGAGGACGAGATCCGGCACCTGAAGGACGAGATGGCCCGTCACCTGCGGGAATACCAGGACCTGCTCAATGTCAAGATGGCTCTGGACATTGAGATCGCCACCTACAGGAAACTGCTGGAGGGAGAGGAGAATAGGTAAAGGACATTCTTTCCAGCCATGTTTCTCTAGATAAATGTCCTGTCATAATTGAACTCAGAACTTTTTTGTTCTTTCAGAATCGTGGTCCCCATCATGAACATATCATCAATCGCTATGCGCAACGGTGGTAAGTTTGATTTTGATAACATAGCAAACACTTAACAACCACCCGGAACACCATAGCAACCACCTAGCAAAACCTTAGCAACAAAAGCACTTATTTAGCTACCAATTAGCAACACTTCTTATATCATAGCAAAACATTTGCTATACAAATCAGCAACACCCTGGCACCCACCTGAAAACCGCTAAGCCAATAAACACTATTCGAGTTTATGTTGTCTTCTGATTTCTGATTGTACCTACTCCTCTGATTTGATTAGACAAATCTAGATTAACCTATGAATCTTGTCTCTTTTGGCGGCTAGACATTGACCAGCCTCCTGATTTTGGACACAGCAAGAAGGTTGTGATCAAAACTGTTGAGACCCGTGATGGAGAGGTCAGTTTTGTTACTTTTACTGCTCCATTGTAAACACATTTGATAGCATTATGGAACATTGCACTGAGGATAGCATTCAACCATGTACATATGAGAGAGAGATTAAACTCTTCAGTTCACTCTGTATTTTTTAACCAATAACAGAGTCATGTCGTCTTTTCAGGTGGTGAAGGAGTCAAAGAAGGAGAAAGAAGCCCCTCGTGATTCCAAGGACTCCCAATGAAAATCAATGAAAAACTAATGGAGACGACGAGACCATTAGTGATCATTTGTTCCAGGCCCTAGATCAGAGGATACAAGAGAAGAGAAGATACAAAAACAGAACAAAACCAATGACAAGCTGCTTATGCCTATCTACTACTCAATGTTCTTGGCTAAAAGTGAATGAAAAATGTCTCCATTTTGTGACTCATAACTGTGATCCTGAAGGGTGCGCACACTTTGCACGACACAAGGTTAAACACTGAACATATTAATCAGCAAGTTGTCACTGTCTAAAAAAACCCATGTATCTTTATAATAGTTAATTTAATAGAAAAATCCTAACTTTAAATACCACTTAATGTAAAAAGTAATTTTAGAGCATTTCTATTGGTCCAACATTTGTGAGAGTTTTACACCGTGTAAAGAGCAGCCCATGTTTACACAGTGAAAATCAGACAAAAATGGAGGTACATGTTCTTCTTTGGACAGTGATGAAATATTAATACGCAATGGTGCTAACAACAAGAGCCCAATCAGCCTTAACACACGAAAATACTCACAGTGCTGACACATAAGAACCCATAAAACCCTGTCTTATTATCTAATCTAATCTCATAGTACGCTTTCTAATATATACCAATAATAACTGTCCACAGTTGGCAAGAAACAATGATTTTAGACCAAATAAATCATATTTTATACACCAACTGTGGCCTTTATTTACAGCAAAACCTTTCTGAATTTAGATTTATTTATTGTGTATTTTTTTCTTCTCAGATCTGAAATGGACACCCACACTTCCACATATTTCTCTGCATTTATTTACTCTCCTGATAAATATACTGCCAGTTCACCTTTCTATTATAGCTTTATATTATTAGTAGAAGTGGTCTTAGTGATTATGTAACGCTAATGCTGTTATAGATGGGGCTTGTCTTGAATGTGTTTTAGGAAGACGCTAATCAAAGCAACTAGTAACACCTCACTCACTTCGACCCATAGACGATTTAAAGCAGGGAAATAATATGTTGCAATCTCAAGAATGTGTTTCTTGCAGCCTTATGTGCAAACAGAATAAAATAAACTGGAACATAAAAACTATTTTTGTCTTGTTTACTTAATATTAGTGTAAAGGTATTGGCTAGTACGCTCCAGGGATAATTCAACCATGTCTTTTCAACAGAATTCATGATTATATATTAGGATTATAATTAAATATAATATTATTTTAAATCTACACTATCATTCTGCAAAGACAACATTAAATAGAAATCTCTCCATTGACTGTAAGGCTGAGGTGAACAAGTAATCTAGGTATTTTACCTCAATTTAGCTTCATTGCTTTGGTTAAAAATGTAATAAACTTGACTCTGGTGTCCATTTTGTGCCTAATAAAGATAGAAATGCTGTCTTATCAATGGTGAAGTGTATAAAAGACAGCATTTCTATCTTCTAGTTCTCCAAGGTTATTACATTTTCAGCCAAAGCAATGAAGCTAAACTGAGGTGAAATAGCTAGATACTTGCTGACTCAGTTCTTTTACCTAATCAGTTCTCTATGTTGTAAGAATGACTGGAACCAAACAGACTAGTTACAAATATAAGGCTAAAATACAATATTTAGCATCCTATCAGTAACGTTACATTTCTGCCTTCATTCAGCATTTGTCACATAATGATAAAAAGGCTAAATGTATTAAAATGTGTTCCTTTCACTTTCAAAACACATCATTAGATGTTCCAGCTACCAGCTAACATTCCTAACATAATAGGTTGGCTATAATGTTATCTACAAGTTACAAGGTACAGGTTTTAGTCTAATGATTAAAGAACATTTAAGGATTTAATCATTTCATATCAATGATTCAAGGTTAATTATTTAATAAATTATTAAATATTTTTATTACATGAGGAAGAAAGAACCTTCACAACGCAACATTCAGAAAATGCTTAACGGGTTTAAACGACGACTGAGAGAGAACGTTATTAGAAATAAAAAAAATATGTTGTAGAAAAAAAAAGGTTTTTGCTAATTTATTCAGTGCAATGAAGCATTAAGAAGCTCATAACTTTGTTGTAGTTATGAAAATATATAGTTATAGAAATGTAACAGCAGTGTTAATATATTTGGTACTATACTGTGTTCAGAATATGAATGGATTTTAACCCTTTAATATTAGTTATATCTCAAGGTCAATATAAATTTTATTTAAATTCTTTATCCAAAAAGAATAATGTCAAAGGCGCCCTCTAGCGTGTCATAAACATAACCGCGCTCCAAAACGCGAGATGGCGCGCTTGAGACTTGTTCTGTGATAAACAGTACTGTTGTACATTCATTTTATTCTAACGTCAACACAAATTTAAAGATTTATAATGAATAAACACAGATATATACATAACATTTGACCTGTATAGGACCAACAACCATATACCATTATATCAGCTATCTAGTTTCCATATCAGAGTGTAGCTATCTATTCCCATACTTCTTTTCAAACGTTCCGTTCCACCTTAAATGGCACAGCAATTTAAGGTGGAACGAAAAGTTCGAATAAGCTGGCGAATAACAAGCTAGCTCCAGCTTTACTTCACAGGATGAATGAATGTGGGGAACATTTAACATTTTAGGCGTTTTTAGAAGGTTCTATAAATAAACCGTACACCTTAAAAATGACGCTTCCTGCGTTACAAAATACAAGTGTTTTCTTTCGGAGGATTTTATCACAGTTTCCTCAGGATATTAGCTTAGCTTTTGCCTATGGCTCTGGAGTGTTTAAACAGTCTGGCACTACACAAGGTCAGATGGCGGTAAGAAGCACTCTTTGAAATACTTTAAAATATATATATTTTTTTCAATCAAATTATTCTTATTTTAAAATCTTTATTTTATCCGTTTTATCAGAATGGCCAAATGTACCTCGGTGTAATAAGAGATATTCGATATTGTTGTTTTTAAAGGGCAAATAATGTTTTCTACAGTCATTATATTAAAAATAAATACTTATATGTAATAGTTCTTTATTTATAGCAATATAAAGGCATTTTAAAGTTTTCAGGCTTGTCTGTACACACAACAATATCTTTTGTTTTGTGATGTCACATTCACCACGGCTCTGATATTTACTATAGCTTTCAGTAGTTAAACCCCGCCCACTCCGGCTGAAGTCATAAAGCGTTTCATACCTAACTGCTTTTTTAATGAGGAACAAGTGTATCCTATAGAAGTCCACTTGTAGCATTTATGTGATTCTGTGGACTAAAAGCAGTCAACCAAGCAATATTTTTTTTTTTTTTTTTTTTTTTTTACCATTTAGAATAAGGAGGATTTGTTCATTTAAATAATTAATTATGATTAATTCTGCATAATATTACAGATCTAACCAGGTAAGTTAAAAGTCAGATTTTATCTAAAATGGTCCCTCATGATATTTTCATGATGTTATTCTAGAAAAACATGCTGGACTTTGTGTTTGCGGTGGACGACCCTGTCACTTGGCACACAATGAACCTGATAGAAAACAGGAAACATTATTCTTTCTTAAAATACCTTGGGCCAAAGCAGATAAGCACCATACAGAATGAGTACGGAGCTGGAGTGTACTTCAATACCTCGGTGCCGGCTGATGAAAAGGTGAATATATGGAAATAGTTATTTAAATTTATTCTTTAATTTGATGTAGGGCAAATCCACCCAGAAGTCAGGAATAAAATGAAATTATTTTGAATTGTACACACACGGGTGTTTTCCGTTTTGTGCACGATCAAAGGTACTGAAGACTAACGGAGGTCTAGATTAAAGGTGATTAATGGTCGTGATATCTGTCAATTATATTTTCACATTATTCCAAACTGGTTTGTCTCAATATCAATTATGTCCATGCAGCTGATCAAGTATGGGGTCATCAGCACGGACGAATTGATAGAAGATCTACTTCACTGGAAAACAATGTATATAGCAGGAAGATTACACAAACCAGTGAGTATTTCTTCAGGTTTCTCAACCTACGAACTAAAATCTAACTGATCTGTCAGTAATTTATTGTATGTCAATATTTTATTATGCAGTTACTATTAAAATCCAGTAGAGGGCAATGTCGTATCACTAAGAATGTTGTCAATATGAAAGAATGAGTTTATCTCCTGTTGCTTATAGTTATTAACCTGTGTAGATCATTTGATTGTTGAGCAGTGGAGCTGTGCTTTCTGGAGTAATGGAGCTGCGTGCTCTACCTCTGAGATACGCTGGAATGGTGTTTTTGATTCTGAACTAATTATCCATCATCAGGTGCCACCTCGGGCGTTACGGTGGCGCAGCAGGTAGTGTCGCAGTCACACAGCTCCAGGAATCTGGAGGTTGTGGGTTCGATTCCGGGTGACTGTCTGTGAGGAGTTGGTGTGTTCTCCCCGTGTCTGCGTGGGTTTCCTCCGGGTGCTCCAGTTTCCTCCCACAGTCCAAAAACACACGTTGGTAGGTGGATTGGCGACTCAAAAGTGTCCGTAGGTGTGAGTGTGTGAGTGAATGTGTGTGTCTGTGTTGCCCTGTGAAGAGTGGTGCCCCCTCCATCCCAATGATTCCAGGTAGGCTCTGGACCCACTGCGACCCTGATTTGGATAAGGGTTCCAGATAATGAATGAGAACCTGACCTCAAAAATGTTTATGGGTTTGAGTGCATTCACATCCTCGGAGAAGTCTTCCCAGACGAGTAGAAGCTGTTACTACAGCAGAGGAACAAACTCCTAAATCATACTCCTCGTTTCAGAAGGAGTTTTGGATGACTAGGTGTCCACAAACCTTTTTGGGTTATTTCTGTTACTATAAAGGCTAGGGTTAAAAGATATGACGATCGTATCTGACTTTTATTTTTGAATCTTTCTTGTTTTTCTGAGGTTCGGATTCTGCTGCAGAGTGAAAATGGGAAGCTGAGAGCAGCACTGGGAGCAAATCTGAAAAGTGCCATCACTGCCTCCTTCCTCATGCTTCCAGAGAGTTTTTCAGAGGAGGAGCTTTTCCTTCAGATTGCTGGCCTCTCTTACTCTGGTGACTGGGCTGAGTATATATTTATTTATTTATTTCCCCAAAACTCATTAATTGAAAAGCATTGCTTCATTGATGACCATAGTTACGTTTTCCTGCTTGTTTACGCTGAGGAGGAAAAAGCTGTGAGTCACAGATAATGACATTCTTGCCGTTTACCGTCAAACAGCCTGAGATTATATGAATTACTCATGGTTTATCAGAGCTGTCGGCTGAGATTGTGCATTGTTTCCAGGGGATTTCAGGATGGTGATCGGCGAGGATAAATCCAAGGTGTCCAACATTGTGAAGGACAACCTTCAGCACTTCCGGATTTTATATAGTAATATTCTCCAGGAGTGTCCTCAGGTGGTGTACAAGCCTCAGCAGGGGAGGCTGGAGGTGAGCTGTGGATCTCGTGTTTAAAGCAGCAGTCATTGTCTCCATATGTCTGAGTCCTGCTCCGTTTTATGACACAGCTGTGAAGCAGACACCTGGATGCTGTGTTATACTTGTTTTAAACATGACCATGACTCGGTCAGACCCCCTCTATGCAGCATAAACTATTTCATTCAGGGGAAACAGTGTTGATAGGCATTTTTCAGTGCTAACTCATTGAATCTATGAGTTCACCTTCTTTGACAGGACTGGATTTTTTTATCTACTGCAGCACTCCAGGCAGATTTCCTGCTATTAAGAACATCAGAAATGTTTAAACTTGCCCAATGTTGTTGGAACAAAAGCACGCAGCACTGCCCTTCAGGAAGAGGAATAAAATCTCTGTATTTACTTGGACAGAGACTCTTAGAGATGGGTGTGGTGGAAAGGTACACTCACTGATTTGTAGGTTTTGCTGACAAAGCAAGACGGCAACCAACCGCCTCAGGGTTAAAAACACACCTGCGCTGAGGAGGATGAAGACACACTGACACACTGTGTGTCTGTTAAAGTTTCTCCGCTCTTGAATCCTATGTTTACGTTCAGTAAAAATGCAGTTTAGTTTCTTGTGTGGAAAGAAATATTTATTCTAGTTTATAGTGAAGTGGTTAATGATATTGACAAGAAATTAATTGGAATAGAATCATATTCATTGTGCTATTTTTTTTGAGGAAAGACTAAAGAAGACAATGCTTAAACACAACATTAACACTGACATTTTCATGAAATGGCTGCATTAATTAGGAGTCTAAGAAGCATGCAGGGAAATCAATAGCCTTTTATACACATCACTCTACACTATGTGACCAAAAGCATCCAGACACTGCGTCTAATGAGTAAATTCAGATATTTCTTGTACTCGATTTTACTCACATAGTATCTAAAGGAGGGTGGCATGGTGGTGCAGCAGGTAGGTGTCGCAGTCAAACAGCTCCAGGGACCTGGAGGTTGTGGGTTCGAGTCCCGCTCCAGGTGACTGTATGTGAGGAGTGTGGTGTGTTCTCCCTGTGTCTGTGTGGGTTTCCTCCGGGTGACTATCTGTGAGGAGTGTGGTGTGTTCTCTCTGTGTCTGTGTGGGTTTCCTCCAGGTGACTGTTTGTGAGGAGTGTGGTGTGTTCTCTCTGTGTCTGTGTGGGTTTCCTCCAGGTGACTGTTTGTGAGGAGTGTGGTGTGTTCTCCCTGTGTCTGTGTGGTTTTCCTCTGGATGACTGTCTGTGAGGAGTGTGGTGTGTTCTCCCTGTGTCTGTGTGGGTTTCCTCCAGGTGACTGTCTGTGAGGAGTGTGATGTGTTCTCTCTGTGTCTGTGTGGGTTTCCTCCGGGTGACTGTCTGTGAGGAGTGTGGTGTGTTCTCCCTGTATCTGTGTGGTTTTCCTCTGGATGACTGTCTGTGAGGAGTGTGGTGTGTTCTCCCTGTGTCTGTGTGGGTTTCCTCCGGATGACTGTCTGTGAGGAGTGTGGTGTGTTCTCCCTGTGTCTGTGTGGGTTTCCTCCAGGTGACTGTTTGTGAGGAGTGTGGTGTGTTCTTCTTGTGTCTGTGTGGGTTTCCTCCGGGTGCTCCGGTTTCCACCCACAGTCCAAAAACACACATTTGTAGGTGGATGGGTTACTCAAAAGTGTCCGTAGGTGTGAGTGAATGTGTGAGTGTGTGTCACCCTGTGAAGGACTAGAGCCCCCTCCAGGGTGTATTCCCGCTTTGCGCCCAATGATTCCAGGTAGGCTCTGAACCCACCGCGACCCTGAACTGGAAAAGCGCTTAAAGATAATGGATGGATGGATGTATCTAAAGGATTAACACATTTGAAACAATGGCAAAACAAATAAAAGGCACTGATCTTAAGATGTTGCTGTATATTAAATGCCAATCTACTGAATGTGGAAAATAATATATGCTCATGCCTCTGATCTCAGAACTCAGTTTTCACTCTGTTTCTCTGCAGGTGGATAAAAGCCCAGAGGGTCAGTTCACTCAGCTGATGTCTCTGCCCAGGACTCTGCAGCAGCAGATCACTCGGCTCGTGGATCTGCCGGGAAAGAACCGGGACGTGGAGGAGATCCTGCTGCAGGTCGCTCAGGACCCAGACTGTGGACTGGTCGTACAGCAAGGTAAAACATAATCACTGCGTTACATCTACACACACAAGGCCGATAAAAGCAGCGTGGGCTTGTCACGGACTCTGCAAACAGTGACAACTTGGCAAGTGAAAGCATCTTAAATCCAGCAGATATATGAAATATTTCTCAATTTGAGATTGTTATATGAACGATTAAAGACTCTTCTGCTCATTATAAGACACTATTCAAACATTGGCAGATAGTTTTAATCGTTTTTCTCAATATCTCAGTGGCAATCACAGCTTAAAACCGGCTGGAGTTAATAAACAGTTTCAGATGAAGCCTTACTCTTGGGTACACAGTGATATTGAGCCTTTAACAGTGAACTAAAACAAACCAGACTTTACCTGAACTCAGCTGCAGGTGTTAAAGTGCTGTAAATCACAAGCACGTCGCCGTGACTTTGAGTATGGTCAAGGTTAATGGGCTTTTGGCTTGTTTTTGGATCATACAGCTGTGTTTTTACCTCCTCGGGGAGTTAGGGCCTGAGTACTGAGCTGAGTTAATGTGGGTATACGGTTGTATACAGTTGGACGTTACTGGTCAAACACATTCCTCTACAGAAAACACAGTTCACAGTGGCAGCATTTCATTGGAAAAATAAACGTAATATGGGAAATGTTCAATAAATATCTTTCAACTGGGTTTCTCTCCAAATGATTTAAGCAGTTATTCATTAAAATGTGCAGAAATGTGTTCTCTTTATTGTTGACTCTGTATTGACTCATTTTCCCTCAGAAATGTGTTTGACGTTATTCCTTATTTGACCAGGGGTGCCCAAACCTATACACACTGCTGCATTTTGCTGTTAAACAAATGCATAATAACGTTACAGATTAGTGACAGTGTGTTAACCCTCAAAGTGGAGGTAGTGCAAACAATGAATGATTTTAAAACCTGATAAACTTCTGAGTAATGAGCAGAGCCTTGTCTCACCAAACCAGTTCATCTGGATGCGGCCGTATGGCGGTTCTTCTGACGACTCGCCCGACCTTTGTTTTGAATTTACTCCACAGACTTATGAAAAGAGTTACACAGGCCTGGTTTAAAGGACATTACAGTTGGGATTTTCCTTCCAGTTCCTCCTCTCAGCTTCTGTGCATCTGAAACACATCAAATTAGCTATTGTTTCTGCACATATATATATTATGCACGACGTAGCAGAGCGCATGGTCGGAATTTATGATTAATTCTGAATCAGCAAAGCCACTTAAACTCATCCCAGAAATATTAGATGGCACTCCATCACGCCTGAGAACAGTTACACTGCCTCACATTGCAGGCATGCAGGCTTTATTATACCCCTCTGTCCCACACTTGGTATTGGGTTCGAGGAACTAGGTGCAGCTGCTCAAGAACAGAACCATTTCCTTACATGCTTGTTTGTGAAGATTATACACACTGTGTACACAGTTGAATGTTTGCATATTAGGACTCTGTTCGTTTTTCAGATTTTTTTTTCTTCTCCAAGTTAATTAACACGTTTATAGCTTTGTAATTACATTGTGTTTATTTAAATGTTTTAAAGGTATCTATTCAATCGTGAAAAGATCCAGCATTTCACAAAGTGCCAAAGGAATTATTACAGCAGGTAAGAGGATTTACAGCTTTATATAAGGTGCACAGACCTGGTCAAATTATTTGATTTTATTGATTTTCATTGATTTTCTTCTGAAAATAAACGTCTGCACGTTTTAATACACACTTTCTCGTTCTGTAACATAATGCTACTTATGCTTTTTCCACAGGACTGTGGAAATCAGTGTCATACAGCACAAAAAAACTGTGGAAAATGTGGAAAGGCTGGAGAAGGAAGACGCCTTGATTTCTTTTGTTTTTTGTTTTTGAAAGCTCTTGATGAACTTGTCATTGACTGACCATCATTTTTTTTACACCATGTCCTGGTTTTTATGTTCTGCCACAAAGTTGTGTCTAAATGTGATACCAGTGTAGACATGTCCCATGATAATTCATATTTATTTATAGTTATGTGATTTCTGTAACGACTGAGTGTGAGCAGATGTGCAGTGTTTAATGCAGTACACAGTTACATATTTAAAATTGGCCTAAAAGTGATGGCCAGGGGTTTGCGAAAGGGATTTGTAAAGTTTTCTGGAGTAATTTAATTTAATGTTAGTGACATTAGTCCTTCATATTAAGCCTAAACACCAGATTGAAAAGAGCTTTGGTCTAAAATAAAAAATGAATACTCAAGTCATGAATGATCCCGTCATTAAGCAGCAGAGCTACATAACAAAGCACAAACCTCAAACACAGAAAGGGATAAGGAAACAAATATTTAGATATAAAGCCCGCCTATTTATCCGTTTTTATCCGTTTCACCTATTTATATGATCCATATAATCATCCAATTGTGATCTCACTGATGCTCCTGCTGAGTGAGAATGTCATGGCTGAATGCCATCAGATCTTCACAGCAGTGTTCCGGAAGGCAATGTAAAGACAAAAAGTGTCTGGAGGAAGAATGTGGGAGAGACAACTCCGTGTGAATAACCTTTATTTCAATGAGAATGTGTCCACAAATATCTGGCCACATTAGACCATTAACACTCAGGTTTGTAAACCAATCGCTTTATCGCACTCTACCTGTTGCTGGGCGATGATGTCACTCGCTCATTTGCATGATATATGCTGATCTCATTCCGAGCTCCTCAGCCAATCAGAATCGTCCGCTCTCACCACCTGCTAGGAAGAATTCCATCATTCCAATCATTCTTCCTTTCAGCTCGAGCAGCGCTGAGACCCGACACAGGAGCTCGGGAGCACTTTTGGACACTTTTTCTGGACTTAAATATCTCCTTGTGGCTGTTTGGGGGGTCGAAATTATCACTTTTGTAACGTACGACCTTCCAAAGTGGCGCTCCAAAGGGGTATGTAATTAACTTAGATGTTGAGCCTTGTTTATTAGTTTTACACGACTTTTATTCCGTACAGTAGCTGTATTGTTTATAACATTTAGAGGAATGCTGTTTTGTATGCTAAGCTAAAGTTATTGACAGCACGTTATTATTGTAAGTTGTTATACTACACTAACTTTAAAAAAGTGCAAGATTCACCTGCTACAATTAAAACAAACTTGGGGATATTAAAAACATTAAAAATGTTAGTGTTAACTATCTTATAGAAGTCGGATCAGATGTCCAATAACACAGATAACTCTTTCATGAGGTTTATAAACAATATATAAACGATTGACCAGCTTCTGTAATGAATGTTCGCTAACATCTTATTGGAATTCTTCGTTCCACCTTAAATGGTGCGGCTTTTACATTGGCGCCACAGCGTAACTGCCGCACCATTTAAGGTGGAACAGAGAATTCCTATAAGACACCTCCAGCTTAATTCTGCAACATTTTACTGTGAGTATAACTCACTTTATGAATGTGTTGATTCAAACGTGTCAGGGATTAAAGGGGGAACGGAACATTCAATAAACATTTAAACCTCGTTTTTAAATATAACATTAATACCTTGAAAGTTGTTAAACAAGTTCATTCCTAAACAATTACCATATTGCTCATGTTTTCGTATTTTCCAGTTTGGAAGTAATTGCCCTGTTTTAAAGTCAGTATCAGTGGTATTTTAGGAATGTTAAGTGTGAGAACTGAGGGTCCAGTTTGGCATTTCATTCATGGAGCTGTACCTCTTTATATTCCACTTGTTTTGATTTAGATCTATATTTTTCCATAGTTTACACCACTAGCTTTAGAAGAAGCGTTTAACACAAAGCCCTGGATCCTCCTGTATGTATTTGTTTTTCTCCCTCAGTGAGAAAACTCCACGTTCTTCTATTTTAAACCCCACTTTTAACCTCCTGGCATTTCAGAAACTTGTAATTTCTCCACCACCAGGCTTGTGCTCCGAGGATGGAAACGCCTTTGGATGTTTTGTCAAGAGCAGCATCTCTAGTCCACGCTGATGATGAGAAACGTAAGTTATTTTTTGCTGGTTTTGCGTAGAGAACATATTATTAGAGCAAAAGATATGGCATCTCTGGTCAAACGGCATATTTGTGATGACATTCTGAAAATAGATTACGATGTTCTCTACTGAGAGGACTCTTTCTTGCTTTTGTACTTTTTCCACTTTTGGTGGAAGCTGATGGAGGAAGGACTTACTCTGGTCTTTTAGAGCTCTGTCTCTGTGCCTCGCTTCAGGTGAATATTGACAATAAGACTCCATGCTGGGTGACGTCATGTTGCTGGAAGTGTGCTATCAGTTCGGTTCCAGTCAGTGTGTTGCAGTAAGTCACTGCCTGGAGCAATCACAGCCAAAGCCTCCACCTGCGCAGTCATTCCCAACAAATAATATTTCCATAATCGCAAAGAAATTCCTTCCTAGATTAGACCCAAATAAATCCGACTCAGCGGGCGTTTAGCCTTGTTTTATTTTAGGGTGTGCAGCATAATAATGGAAAAAAAACACACATTTTAAAGCCTCAGGTATGTGCTGAGGTCTTAAAGACTCCATATCTCACATTTTTCCTGCTTTTTTTGTTTTTCTCAGGTCCCGTTGTGGATTTGTGTGATTTTATTCACCAAAAGACTCGTTTCTTTTGATACGACCCTTGTCCAGTCTCGTCTTTTTACTCTTTCTGTTCTTTAACAGTGATATATGTTAACGATCTCTGGTTGTGCTTTTTTATCTCTCAAAAACACTCCTTAAAAACCACAGTGTGAAAGGGCTTCGGTTGAACTGCTGCAGGCTGTTACACTAGTCCCCGACTTGACTAATTGTACAGGGTGTGTACAAATGTTTGTAACTTAATGCCAAAGTTAATCCTTCTCATTTGGAAATGAGCTGTGTACACCCCTGACCCATGAAATGGTTTTTAGTTCTGTCACTGTGCCCTAACTCAAGTTTGATGAGAAGAAATAAGGTCAGAGGGGAAAGTGGGTCATCATGTCAGAGCTGCAGCTTCTCGCATCAGTTGCTTCAGTGATTGCAGAAATGCATCTGCTCTGAGAGGCTTGCACAGCCCCCCCCCCCCCCCCCACCACCACCACACACCCCCCCCCCCTGCTGTGTTTTTGTTTGGGCCTGAGCTGATGTCACTCTTGTTGTGGTTGTCCACGACCCTTTGTCCTCGCACAATACTCGCGACCTGGTTTCACAATGGAGCTCAGGCTCGTTCGGCTCAGCTGAACCCTTGGCAAGTAAAGCCTTCCTAAACCCAGTCCCTGTCTCTGATATTTCTCATCCTGAGCTTGTAAGAATATTATAAGACTTTATGTTCTGAACTTATTTTACTATGTACAGGTACTTTTGTTTATTTTAAGATAAAATCATATTTTATAACCCTCTCAGAACGGGCGAGTAAAGGCAGCACATGCTGACTCCCAGATGTGAAGCTGCTTGTCTTTAAACTATGAGGCGGCTCGGCACGCTTGAAGGAGCACTCAATGCTCATGTCAGCTAACAGACACCTGCTTTGGCTAGTGCTATGCTGAGTGATGGGGAGAGGGAGGCCATAGAGAGAGGGCAGTAATGATCTCTTGGAGCCCTGCTTACGGCTGGCTGTGGCATCACCATGAATCGATTCCTCGGTCTCCTGGGGATAGGATCGACATGTGAGCAGTGGCACTGTTTGAAAACACTGTCTAAAGTTGTGTAACATTTTATATTTTAGGAAAACTCACATCCAGGCGGGTGGCGGCATCTTTCTTTACTCAACCCATCACTGAGAGCCGCACGGTCAAAATACATTAGGACTCTAACACAATTAAAGGCACAGCCCATGGTCCCAGTGTAATCCCAGTGTGTTTAATCACGTTAAAGCTTACGGAGTGCAGTCAGTCAATCAACACGTCCTGCCTGTGGTCAATGGTCAGATTATTATAGATAATTCAAACAGGGAGTAGACTTAAACAATGAATGAACAATGCATTTCAATGCAGTCACTCGAGTTGTTTGAGGGTAAATAGAATGCAGTTATTATAAACACTGACCAGAAGAGCTGAGGGTGAAATATGGCCATTCTGAGCTCTATTTGTGCAGATGTCTTGTTTATTCAGTTATATTAGTGTCAGTTATGCTTGTCCTCGTTCCGTGTGACCAAAACACACTTCTTCAGAGAATGAGGAAATAAAACAGAGACCAAGAAATGACCAATAAAACAATGAATACAAATGCTCTAAGACTGATCCCAAAGAGATGAGAAGTTTGTCTTCTTTCAGTACCTTCTTCTCTGAAGTTTTTATTGCCATGCAGAGTTAGATTAGCAGCTTTTGTAGCTCTGAGCCTTACATACCTGTAATATTCTCTAAAGAATTGATGTAGACTTAAGTTTAATATTGACTCAGTGGAGCAGCTGGCTTAAGTTTCACCTCCAGCTCTGGGGGCTCCTTGCCAACAGGAGGTGGAGTAGACAATGCCTCCTCCCAGGCCAGAGCTTCATGCCTTTATCCTGTGTGTTTACTTTGGCCTTGCGACTGCTGCGACTAGCACCTGCGACCCAGACCCAAACAGGAAGCTGACCTTTGGGTCCCTGGGACATTTCTTCCCCTTCTTCATGAAAGATTGATGTGGCTCCTTTTGTTATTGTCTCCAAGGAATGCCCAAACATGCCGGCACCTCCTGGTCCTGGAGGTGGTACCTGTCAGTAATTGCTCACTGCTTTTTTTTTCTTCTTCTTATTGGAATTGCACCACTTCCATTTCGGCTGTGGTGTAATTTGCTGATTCCCTTTTGCTAGGAGCTTGTGCTCTGTCAAGCCTTGACCTCATCTTGACTTTTTTGGAAGGTGCTATACAAGTGTCCCCAAGAGGAGGACATGTCACCGTAGTGTAAAATCACATTTCTCACCTGGGGGTAAAAGAAATATATGGATTTATTGGGTCACAACAATGTGCCACTTCCACTGCTTTAAGGGGCTAATATTCTGTATCTTTCATATTGTAGTATATATAACTGATGCGTATAATTAGACCTCCCTCCAATATTCTTCTCCTGGTGATTGTTAATTAAAATTCTGATTTAAAAACAAACAATAACAGTAAGGAAACATTCTTGTCACCTGTTCTAAAATATAATAAATGTTTGTGTTCAAACAGCTGAATAAAACACACGTTATTAACTCCACGGCATTCATTTATTCATTCATTATCTGTAACCCTTATCCAGTTCAGGGTCGTGGTGGGTCCAGAGCCTACGTAGAATCACTGGGCAAAAGGCGGGAACACACCCTGGAGGGGGCGCCAGTCCTTCACAGGGCAACACACACGCATTCAAACCTATGGACACTTTTGAGTCACCAATCCACCTACCAACGTGTGTTTTTGGACTGTGGGAGGAAACCCATGCAGACACAGAGAGAACACACCACACTCCTCACATACAGTCACCTGGAGGAAACCCACGCAGACACAGGGAGAACACACCACACTCCTCACAGACAGTCACCTGGAGGAAACCCACGCAGACACAGGGAGAACACACCACACTCCTCACAGACAGTCAGCCGGAGGAAACCCACGCAGACACAGAGAGAACACACCACACTCCTCACAGACAGTCAGCCGGAGGAAACCCACGCAGATACAGGGAGAACACACCACACTCCTCACAGATAGTCACCCGGAGGAAACCCACGCAGACACAGAGAGAACACCAGGTCCATGGATGCTGTGTGACTGCGACACCTACCTGCTGCGCCACCATGCCACCCAACCACTTAATGTGATTAATATTAAGACATAACTTTAAACTTTATATTTAACTACATATGGTAATAAGCTTAGTAATCTTAGTAATTAGTTGTATATAATGTGTCTGTAATGATTCCCTGTTCACAGTAAAAAGGGCAAACTGCAGCTGACTGTTCTCTTGCCGTTGCTCTGGGCGACGGTAGACACCTCGTGTAATTTCAAAGGAATTTTCTCACTGAGTCACAGCATGGCACCCTGTAGATATGATCAGAAGCATGCAGTATCAAAAGTTTACAAATGCCTTTCATACATCACTCTATTGCTAACAGCTGATTGCAGTAACACAGCTGCAGCATTTTGGTGATCCTTGTTATCATACAGTAAAAGTGCACATAACCTTGTGTGGGTCAAGTGCAGTTTACAGTAGCAGCAGAGGAATTCCTAATATGTCACCGTTCAAGATGTTTGGCCTTTTAAGAAATACATTGATATCAATTACGTCCACACGTTTTTAAGAACTGGGCCTAAAAAAAGGTATTATAATCAGCACAAAATGTACTAAAGGGTCCTTCAGTCTGAACGTTCTATTAACAGGCTGGGCCCAAAATGAGAACATTCCCCTTGGCAAATTTAGCTTGTAACGAAATTTTATTTGTTCAAATATTGGTGCGGGATTTTCAGACATGCCTCTAAACATGCCCATACCTTTTTGATGGCATGCTTTCTTTTACCTTCCATACTGCAGTCAATAACACTATTATATGCATTTTTTCTTTAGCAAAATCTGACGTTTATTTAACTGTATGTAATGTGTTCTCACGCTCACATCTTGCTTAAAGGCTAAGCACCACTTAATGGACCTCCATGAATGTTTCACATTATTGTAGTTACTGACATATATAAGTATGAATTAAAATGAAAATAGCTGCTTAATTTGCTTTAAAACTGACAATTTTATTAAATTGACGGAAAAACCCGAGCTCGCTACGGAAATTCTTGAACGCAACCGTGACGTCATTGGTGGACAACAGCTGAACAACACCGCCGTAAAACACCGTTATGACTGACTGTTATGACAGAATCTAGCTAGCTAAATAACCAACATTATTCATGACAATAGCCTAGCAATAAGCTAAACTCAAATTTAGAGGTACCGTTATTCTTGTAAATGTGATCGAAGTCGAACTCGAATTCATCCGACACTATAAACCTCCGTAATGCAGCTATGTAGCCGAGTATAATCTGAGCCACCGAGTTTAGCAAGTTAAGCTAACGTTAACTAACGCCAACTAAAACAGGCGAAGTAAGTGTCCTTATCCTGTTTACCTCCATGTTACAGAGGCTCTTGAACACCTTTCGTTGGTGTCCTTACATGCCCATATTGTTGGAAAAGCGCCAATGAAATGAGCTACAGATAACGGAGTGAGCGGATGGTCCTTTCCAAAGTGCCCGTTAAAAGTTGACAAATTTAGTTCATTTTCTGGATATTTTGGGATCTTTGGGCCATTTGTGCACAGATGTCCCACTGTACATTGAATGATTGTAGCCAAAAACAACACACCTTTTCGTCATTTTGCATTAAATTAAGTGCAGCTTCTAGAGTTGTTGTCCACCATCTACGTCACAGGCAAGACGCCTATTAGAGTTTCCGAACACCGTTGGGGGGGACCAACGGTCTTTTAAACCTTATTCCTTAAATTAGTAAGAAATATCATATTTTCTGACTATCAATAAACACAAGTTAGGAACTCAAATTTCACTGTGTTTATTTGTTTGACACTTTCATAGAGCTGCTGCTTAGCCTTTAATTGCAGTTTTCCATTAGCCATGCTAACACACTCACAATTAACACATTCAGCATTTGGCAGGCAGGAGACTTTTTCTAATCATGTTTAATCCTGTTACAAATGTAGACTAAAACCTCACAAATACTGTGCGATTTC